>NC_137443.1:35581551-35811551 GCF_964374335.1 Astatotilapia calliptera | reverse complement strand
ATTCAGTTCTGTTCAAGTCAGTGTTAGTCAGTTTTCAGTGTTACTTAAATAGCGCCAGTTCACAGACACCTCAAAGTCCTTTATATTGTAAGGTAAAGACCCTACAATAATAGAGAGAAAACCCCAACAATCAGGTTACACTCTATAAGTAAGCACTTGATGGCAGTGGGAAGGAAAAACTCATTTTTAACAGGAAGAAACCTCCAGCAGAGGCCTGAGAGCTGAGAGCTCTGCCTCCTATTCATGAAAACTCTAGAAACCACATGTAGGCTGCAGTACTATGAGATCTTTAAGATATAATGGGACCCATTATTTGGGATTTTGTGTATGAGAAGAAGAAAAACAGGGACCAATGAAGAGAAGCTAAAATGGCAGACACCAAGAAAGATTCCCAATTCCGTATAATTTTGTAAACACTAGTTTTCACAGTTTTCTTTTTTGGCATCTGTGTTATTTCAAAAAGAGATGATATTTGTAATATATTTAACTCAGACACACTCTGACCACTGAAGCCCCACCCACTTGCTGCTCGGACCTTCTGTGACAGGCAGCCAATCAGAAAAAAGCTTAAAGGAAAGGCAAAGGATGATAAAAATGCTTGTTTCAGACAGATCGTGAATTGAGAGGCTGTATAAAGATTCATTGTAAGATAAATATGGATTATATTATTAATTAAACACAGAACTAGAAAGAGGAATTTAGTTACATCTGAAATATATCATGAAGCATTGAGTTGATTTTTGGCTCAAATTTTCCTTAACATAGTTCAAGGTCTTTGACTCGACGTGTTACCTTGACTACAGCCCTGCACATACCTCAAGCTTGTTCAGGTGATTGTAAAGTCAAAAAAGACATACTTCCTGTTTTTTGGGGTCCTGTGTCATTTACTGACAACTCTGTTCACCCGTCTTCCTTCTTCCCTCCATGATCAGAGCCCTCGTTTTGATTAGCTTGACAGATCTGGGCTCCAATGTAGCGATCAGAGCTCTTTGATCATGCTTTGGAGTCTTAAAATGTACTTTGTTACACCCTCAAAGTATTGTCTTTGCTGTGGTAGTGGCATACAGTAAGCCCACCTACTATTTTTCATTGATGATTTCTGTAAGTGGCAATAGACTTTATTTTTCTGGCCACACCTGAAAGGAAGGACAGTCTTTGAAATGTCATGTGCAAGCCTGATGCAATGTCAGAGTTTAAGTTAGAGTAAGATAAGTTTTAAAGCTGCAACTTTCCCATAAGAGTTCTTGGAGGGTTTGTTTGTCTGTTTTTCACCTTAAAATGTAGTGTATAGTGTAGCACTGCAACCAATTTCTTTAACAGTACTATACTGTAATGCTACAGTACCGGTTTATACAGTAATTTACTGTAATTGGCAAAGAACTGTGGGAAAGCATTGGCTAACCAGAAGGTTCTAGGTTTGAACCCCCTAGTTGGTGTGGACCTTTCTATGTCGAGTTTGTATGTTCTTTCACAGGTCAATGACAGGTATGCTTGCTTTGCATCCACTAAAAAAGTGTCAATTCCATTTTGGCGGACAGTTGCAGTTACTAGAAGTCCTGCTTCTCACTAGAATTTTATTTATAGCTATTATTTCTTCATTTATTCTCATAACTATTAGTAATCCATGCAGGATGCCTAATTGAATCTCAAGTGTATGAGCATTCAGTTAGACTTCTGTTTTCATCAGACAGCATCATCATTCTGTAAAATCAATACACACTAAACAAGTCAGGTTGAATGTAAGTACTAAATTGCAATAACAAAAAACCTGCGAGCAAACACTGTTAGCTCAAAGGATTTTATTGATTTATGATACACATAACACTCCCCTACAAAGATATGTATAAATGCTGTGGATTACTGTGACAGCTTGACGGTCTCTCTCCCTCTCTCATGTTGACATTTATTTGACCAGTTAAGACGAGTAATCACTGGGTCAGAGAAATGGCAGCCACACATGTATCTGTCATAACCGTTGACCCCTTCTATATTCCAGGCCTCTTTCTAGTGTATTGCATGTTTGGAAAGACAAAATTATTTTCTCTATTCATTCTCCACAAAGGAAGATTGCTTTTGGAATATTGATTAAACGTTTTTGTTTGAATGTAGAGATTTTTTTAAAGATGGAAATGTTTCTGCAAAATAAAAAGCTCATTTATGTATTTTTTTCTTCACATGTGAAGACTATTCAAAACAAATGAGGTCCACTGGCAATCCATAAATGCCAAAAACTGCAGTTCCTCAAATAACCACTTGAGGCTGCTTCCTCCCCATACACTCCTATTTCAAAATGCACATCTTTACAGCAAAAAAAGTTGATTTCTAATTAAAATAAGGATTCACGTTGAAGCTTTTGTGTGTGTGTTATGGAATTAATGTTAAAAGTACATTTTGGATAATGGGCAGTATCAGTTACAGAAAAATGAAGAAGGTATAAACTTTCACCCTCACTCTCATCTGCCTTCCACCTTCCTCTGCCTCAGTCTGCAGCCCTCCACAGTGCTGATGTTCAGGCCTGAAACACATCTAATTGGCTGGTCTGTTCTGGATTTCACTCGTTATTTGCTCGGATTAGTTCTCCACATTCTGGACTTTCTGCTCTGTTCAGCTAAGGTTCCCCTGCTGCTCTGCACAGGTAGCAACTGCCCCTGTTCTCTGTGTGTTGCACCATTTACTTCCCCGCTCTGACTTGGTCTGTCTCAACTCAGCATCCCATCTGTGAGCCATTCAGCCCTGCAGTAATTACTCCTCTTTCATATGCATACAATTCCCGAGATATGTATTCATCAATCACATCTAGCTAGCTCTGGCTTGCTAGATATGCCTCGTGTTGTGTTTCATATCAAAATTTGTGTAAACAATAAGTATTGCTGGGTAACCAGGCATGTTGAGCACAGTGTTTTTCATTTCTATGACATCAAAATGACATCCTTGGTGGTTCTAGTTAAAAGCTATCATATCTTCCCCCCTCTGATCCCACACATCCCAAAATTCCCTAGTTTATGAATAAACATATATATATATATATATATATATATATATATATATATATATATATATATATATATATATATATATATATATATATATATATATATATATATATATATATATATGACCGAGCTAAGATCCTGTGGGACTTCCAGATACAGACGGACAAAGTGGTGGTAGACAAACAGAAGAAGACGGCCGTAGTGATCGATGTAGCAGTTCCGAATGACAGCAACATCAGAAAGAAGGAACACAAGAAGCTGGAGAAGTACCAAGGGCTCAGAGAAGAGCTCGAGATGATGTGGAGGGTGAAGGTAACAGTGGTCCCCGTGGTAATCGGAGCACTAGGTGCGGTGACTCCCAATCTAGGCGAGTGGCTCCAGCAGATCCCGGGAACAACATCGGAGATCTCTGTCCAGAAGAGCGCAGTCCTAAGAACAGCTAAGATACTGCGCAGGACCCTCAAGCTCCCCTGGTAGGGGACCCGAGCTTGATGGATAAACTGCCCGCATGGGGCATGCTGGGTGTATATATATATATATATATATATGTGTGTGTGTGTGTGTGTGTGTGTGTGTGTGTGTATATTGTCGCTTTAATTTGTGCTCCACAACACCAACAAATACATCACTGTTGCATGCACTGCTTTCCATTTTTCCATTTATATCCCAAACTATGCCACTAATGCAGCATTATTAAAGTGGTAAATCTCAATCAGAGCGTTTTGTGTTTAGTAAGCCCCCAGGTATGCAATAGAAAAGGCTCGATCTCTTTTGGGTTTCAGCAATCTCATAAAATTAGCTGCTTTACACGGAAAAGACATTCAGTTAATTTCCTATTGGTCATCTAGTATATGACAGTAGAAAAGCAGGTTGTTTCTCGTTTGAACGGTTTCTGGGCTTATATCCAAGGTTTTTAATCCTCATTTCATTGTGCACTCAGTCTACCAAAACTAATGCAGGCGTGCTGTTCTGTGGCCAGTCTTTTGGGTTTCATGTGAACTCTGTTGTATAGCTGGTTAGGTACCTGAAGGGCTGCTCTAGGCACCATATATCTCCTACTGTTGTATGTAAACTGTAGATTATTTTTATCTTAAAAAAAGGCACATTTTATGCAATTTTTAACATTTTTTAAGAATTCTACTTTACTCAAGCAGTGTCAGTGATCAGATACAAGTAATTTATTGATAATATAGGAATTAAGCTAAGGTTTAAATTAAACTGTGTTAGCACTGAAAGAAACACAGAATAAGAGAAGGAAAATTAGAAAAAGAAAAGACAACAAAGCGCTACTCAGCATTTTCTGCCACAGAATAGAAAATAATAATAATGCAGAATCTACCAGCAACACAAGTCCCAAAAGAGGTCAATGCAACACCAGATTACACAGGCCTCTAACCACAAGTGAAGAGACAGAAATAGGAGAAAAACTGATGGAGCAAATAAGTGAACAAGAAAAAGACAAAAAAAAGGGTGGGGTGTGGGGGGAATTGATAGAGAGTTTGGTGTTTATGTCTTAATAAGTTACAGTATGATTTCAACCAAAGGTAATGAAATTAGGAGATCTGATAACATGTTAAAATATTCTGTCTTATCTTGTCCATGGAAGTTTGTAATGACCTCAGTTTTATTGATATTTAATGAATAAGGTTAAGGAGAAGTTACAGGGTCGAGACAAAAATACTGACATTCCAGACGCCCCCATGGCTACAACACAATAATTGGAAGAATAAATGAATATGTCTAAATAATCAAGGAAAGGTTATTCTTACGACACGGTCGACTCCACATGCTGCCGAATACTACAGTACCATCATAAATATGATCATCCAGGACCACTATACTCAAAAAACGATTGTTATCTCTATCTGCAGCAATTTATATTTGGGGATGAAGCTGTCCCGAAACCTGTCCACCCTTCCATGAACAAGCACGTGGAGAACTGGAAGCAGGGAGTGCAGTATCAAAGCGCACAATTCAAGTCTTATGCCAGAAGCTATTTTGAAGCCCCTACCTAAACAAGTGGGTAAAGATTCTTGGACATTTAGGGTTGCAAAGCAGGTTGCAGGTCTGCTGCAACTATAGTTTAGGTTAAAGCAGTTTAAATAACACCCTTTATTTGGTATATGCCAGTTGGATGTGTATGTGTATAAGCTGATCCTCCAGGATTGTGGCTGAGCTTGACTCTGTGGCCAACCTGACCTAATGCTATGCTTGATAACAGAGATGGGCAGTAACGCGTTACTTGTAACGAGTAAAGTAAGGGATTACTATTGCAAAAACGGCAATTAGATTACTGTTACTTTCCCGTAGGAACGCTGCGTTACTGCGTTACTAAAACCATGATTTTTTTTTGCAAGAACGTCTCATGTGACAGTGACTTAAGTGAGTGCGACGTTCGTGACAACAGCTGTGTGCAGATCAACTTGATAATATATCGAGTGCGGGAGAGAGTGTGAGCATGCAGCGTTTAAAGCGTGGAAGTACTGATCTCACTTTGAGTTTGATTCCATAAAAAGTGACAAAAAAATTAGTGTCCGTTGTGCGTGCGAAGAAAACTTCTTTTTACAGCGAAAAAACCCTCCTAAACTTCCAAGCAAGCACCGAGTGCGCTACCACGTAATGGGAAACTCACAGAGAAACTCGCGGATTCTTCAACTGACCACTGCGGCACACCTGCACCAGGGTAAACCTCCGCCTACGCCACTCCTGCTTTACAGGTGAAAATAGAGCAACAGGACCGCTGAGTCTTTGATGTTATTTATTTTCTGCTGTGTTCAGGCAAGTGCACAGCGGGGGGCTGGAGGGGCTTGAGCACCCGCCCCTTTCCTGATGGGTGCCCAATGTACCCATTTGTTGAGGAAACTTTAAAAAAATTTTTTATTTATTTTAATTTTTTTATGTGTGTGTGCGTGCGGAGTCCTGTCTGTGCCCCTCAACAATAATATATACTATTAATCACAGTTTTGCTAAATAAAAGGATCTGGCTTGCATCAGTCACATGATCACATTTAACCAATGATCGCCCTTGACGGCAGAACGCGCTGGTTATGAGACGGGAACGAGCTCACAAAGAGCACGCGCATTTTTTGCGGTCTGGAGCTGTAGGAGAGACACAAGTTAACTCAGGGACACAGACTGATGCGACAAAACCAGTAAGTCGGTGTACAGTGTAAACTGTAGTGTGTAGCACCCAAGAGTATTGGCTTATTACGTACACGTTGGTAAGCTGTCTTGTTGCAACTGACGAAATGAAACAAATGAGCGTGCTGTGTTTGCAACAGCGCGACGAACATTACCTGTCCTTTTATTAACTGCACAAGTAGTGCTGGTCATAGCTGCTGGCTCACTGGGTAAGGCTGTCATGGGTCTGTAGCTCTGTCCACCGTTTTAGGGAACATATTTAGTTTTAAAGTAAGTTACAGAGCTTTTCCTGCCTGTCTGGAGGGATTATATTTCACTAAAAAACGATCTAATATGCATGTCCACATAATTATGCATTATTATAATATTTTTAAAAACACCTGCTGTATTTTAAAGAACATACATTAAGAAGCAGATTATATTAGATTTGTATTTTAAATAAGACAAAATTTGGATTTTACAGCAGTAAAATGATTGTATCTCTACAGTTTAAAAATGTAATAAGCTTTGCCCCTGCACAGAGTGGATAGTGAAACAAATGGAATCATCATAATGACATTATTTCATATTTATTACTTCCCCCTCCTCATTGCTTTATTATTGTAGCTCTAGTAATAAATAATAATGTAAGGATTCTGAATCAGCACAGTGATGCCCATAGTATATACAGTATTCTGAAGAAGGTCTAAAATGTCACTGTGTGTGCGTGCATGTGTTTGTTTTATGTATATGGATTATTTTAAATTATTACTCATGATATAACATTGTCCACACATGCCTGGTAAGGACATGAGGAGGAAACAGTAGGAGCTGTGTGAGGCTACTAAAGGCAGTGCTATAACATTTTTTTGTCATCATTTTATTATAGATTAAGTGCAAGAGTTGTTAGGTGTGGATGATTAGATTATAGTTTATTGCAATAGCAAGTTGTGCCTTGTTCTCAGATAGACAGCAAGTGGAGAGTGATATATGAAATGATGGGATGGAAGGAAGAAGAGAAGCAAAGAGTGATTCACAGGCAGAGCCTAAATTATTTCTCACAGTTTTTTGTTGCCTTATGGTTCCAAGCGCTGTCACCAATCTTTGCATTTTGTTATTATCTCATGACACTTGTTTAACCAGCTACCATCTCTCCTATGGACTTTCTAATGTCTACAGTCTCAGATCACCACAGCCCTGCCCTCCAGCACTATCAGCAGCAGGAGCAGCAGAAACCCCTCAACAGCAACATTGTACCCATCAGGTAAAACATAGGCTACGTTTGCTTTGCCTTGTTGCCACCTCACAACAGTGATATAGTATGATGTGATTACATATTAGATTCTTGATGAATGTGTGTTGTTGTTATTCAGCCTGGTTCAATGTGCCCCTTTTTAACTTTGAGCACCTGCCCCTTTAAACGTCTCTGCACGGCCCTGGCTGTGTTTTACTTGCATCTATTTGAAAGAGTGAGTGTAAACACAAAAAAATAATAATAATTATGTGCCGGAATGTGCAGAAAATAGGTTTAAATGTTAAACAAATTTCTTCCAGTCAGAGAATGTTGCATATAATTAAATATTTGCTTGATGCATAAAGTTAAAAGGTTAAAACTAATAAAACAAGTTTTAAAAAGAGACTTTTCCATTTGATTACATTTTGTATGATGGATTATGTAGAAAAAGTAGAATTGGGCTGAAAGATCTATCGCTTTATCACCTATTCAGGTTGTAAATCGTGTTTTTAAAAAGTAACTAAGTAATTAATTACTTTTGAAAATAAGTAATCAGTAAAGTAACGGGATTACTTTTTGGGGGGAAGTAATCAGTCATTAGTTACTGATTACTTTTTTCAAGTAACTTGACCAACACTTCTTGATAAATACTTAATTACAGTTTGGACTAATTACAACTCTTATACTTTTCATTAGTTAGTATTAATCTCTAGTTCTTCCACAATGTGTCTTTTGTTCCCCTCCCTCATCTCCAACATCCTGGTCATGGCTGATGGCTGCCCCTCCTACATGGAGATTTCTTCCTGTTAAAAGGTAATTTTTCCTAGTGCTTGCTCATAGGGGTTTGTTTGGGTTTCTTCTGTATTGGTGTAGCATCTTTACCTTACAATACAAAGCACATTTTTTGTAATTTGGTGCTACATAAATGAAATTAATTGAACTGAATTATACTTTGTACTTTTTTTAGCTTGAACACAAGTGAACAAGTCATAACAAAAAAAATAATAATATTAACAACTTTTCTGTCAAAGGTTTTACGTTATATAGCATTCACCTAGGATGATGCAAGATTCAAGACTCATGTAGCTGCCTAAGGTTTAAGAGTTCCTTTATCAGACTCATGGACAATGACACACAGTCCTTTTTTTTTATCCACAAGTACTAAGTGTGTCTGACCCAGTTCTGACCCAAGGATTTGTGTCACTGTCTAAGGTGAAGTAGCGACTAAAGCAATGTAATTCAGGGCGAAGCAAGGCCAACACAGCAAACAAAAGAATCTATCTCCTCGGAAAGTGCTGACTAACATTATGTGACACAAAGTAAAAGGGAAAAAACATAAAAGTGTATAAAAATGATAGCTTAAGTCTACTAGCTTACTATTTAGAAAATCACTTTTATTCTTTATATGAAATATAAACAATTTATGTTTAGACACTGCAGAGTGAGGCCTTAAAGCATCTCACAGCTCACAAAACATCAGGAGAGAGATTTGGGGCAAATGGCCAAAACTGAGATGGTGCTGCGAGACTGGGCTGACTGATTCTAAAAGTCAAATGGACCAATCAGCAGCAGGCACCCTGTTAAACCAAGCCATTCAGAATAGGCTCATTAGCAAATGCTGACTAGCGCTGATGTCATGAAAAAGCCACAGCTATGTTTGGAGACCTCGGGGTTTGATGCTCCAGTTGAACTCACAGTTGATTGGAAATTACCTTTAGTGGATGTGGACATCAGTGTGTTTCTGCTTGGTCCCTTTCAAATTAACTGGGAACTAATATCTACAAAAAAGTCAAATTAACCACATGGAGCTAAGAGACTTTTTTCTTGTCTGTTTTGGACAGAAAAAGAAAGATTTCTTTTTTTACTTTTGTCTTGCACCTTGAAAAATTATACTATTAACAGAGTAAGTCATCAGTAGGGCAATCGTGGCTCAAGAGTTGGCAGTTCGTCTTGTAATCGGAAGGTTGCCAGTTCGAGCCCCGGCTCCGACAGTCTCGGTCGTTGTGTCCTTGGGTAAGACACTTCAGCGGTTGCCTACTGGTGGTGGTCAGAGGGCCCGTTGGCGCCAGTGTCCGACAGCCTCGCCTCTGTCAGTGCGCCCTAGGGCAGCTGTGGCTACAATGTAGCTTGCCATCGCCAGTGTGTGAATGTGTGGATGACTGAATGTAGTGTAAAGTGCTTTGGGGTCCTTAGGGACTAGTAAAGCGCTATACAAATACAGGCCATTTACCATCAGAGTTCATTCAGAATCAACGACAGTAACACACTTCCTTTGTTTCACAACCATCTTTGAAAAAGCTGCTTTCTTTATTCAGCAGCTTTGTGAGTCCATGCAAAACATTTTTTGTGACAATCTGTTATTCAGTATGAATGACAACCAACAACTATGTCAACCGCAGACAGTGATTGAAAACATACTGACTGCTTCTTTGATTCAGCACCAAGTAACCCTTTTATCAGACCGGGGCATAGTGACACATATCTTTGATGGAGCACCGTGGCAAAATGAAAAATCATGCAGAACAATAGGAAGTGACACACAATAGAGATACAGATAGACAATATTTTGAAATCGAAAGCACAGACAGTTACACACAATCCTGGCCCTGCAACAATGTATTGTCTTCGATGCAGAGCCGGGCACAGTGACACGGTGGCCAGTTTGGGGTGAATGGGACATAGCTGTGTGGATTACAGACATGGTGCCCCAGGAAATGTCACTGTTTCTTCAGAATTTCTTCAGCAGAATTAGACAGTTTCTTCAGGGAAGGGAAAATATTTAATGTTGCAGTGAGTGGTGTAGCTCAGGTCATTTATTGTGTTACAGTTAAAGTGGCAAAAGTACTTTGGAAGTTGCACTTTAGATAAAACCCTGCAGACAGTGCAGAAAATCATTATGCAGACTTGTGACCAGCGATAAAATAACATGTCACGCTCCATTTTGAACTATGGAGAGATTTGTTAATCAGGACCATGGACAGCGCAACACATCTCCAGATTCAGGACCATGGTCAATGGATAGTGAAGCCCTATTGCAGATCCAGCCCCATGGACAGTGACCAAAGACACTTTATTCAGCACTACAGGGAGTGACTCCGTTCCAGATTCTATGTCATGAACAGTTATACAATGTCTTTATTCATAGTAAAAGTTTGGTTCAGAATTCAGTATTAATTGTGAAGTAGTCATTAAAAAAAGTTTATCCAATTATCCATCCATCCATCCATCCTCTTTTGCCTATCTAATTCAGGATGCTGGAGCATATCACGGCTACCATAGAGCGAGAGGCAGGGCATTCCCTGGACAAGTGTCAGCCTGTCGCAGAGCTACCCAAGATCCTACATTTAACACTAGGAACAGTGATCCTCAAATCTCTCAGCACCACGGACAATGACATAATTCCAGAGTCTATGTTATGAACAGAGACACAGCGTCTTCATTCATAATAAAAATTTGATTCTCAATTCATTGTCATGGGTGATTACTGTTGGAGTCAAATTATTAAATGTTGTCATTGTGTTGCTTAAATTTGTAAGTCTTAGTTCAAGCTGTACAATCAAAGACCTTCTTTTGTCTCTGACCACCTCTCCAGCCAGTTTGTTGGTGGGGGAGGCTGTAGTGTTTTATTGTAGGGACATCTATGTGAGGGATCTGTTTGTTGTTTAGTAAACTTCCTGCTTTTATGATCCCTTTGGTGAGCAGGAGATCACACAAACGCACCCCAAAACACAAATACACACACTCACATGCATACACACACACACACATGCACACATTCTCGCACACACACACACATAGTGCCTTATCTTTTGTAACCATAGAGGGGGGTTTACAACGGGAGGTGCTTGTGTGTACTGTAACTGTTTTCAATAAAAGGCGGCAAGGAAGGCTGTTTATTGGATGCTGGCTAGGAGACAGGTGAGGAGCGCTCAGGTCCAAGAGCCTGGTTCTGACAAGCCTTCTCTTGCTAGCAAGTAAAACTTGGTTCCGTCGTTGTCTTGCTTTCTTCATGAGTGATGAGTCTCTGAACTAGCGAGTCTGCTAAAGCGCAGAACAATGACACAAATTTCATGATATAGACAGGTAAATGCAAATCTTTATTTAACGCATTGAAAATAGGGGCTGGGTCCTTGCTACCGTACGGTGAGAGGTAGGATACAGCCCAGAGAGATTGCCAGCCTGTCATAGGACTACCCAAGATCCTTCATTCAACACGAGAAACAGTGACCCACAAATCTTTGTTTCAGCACCATGGACAGTGAGTCGTCTCTAGATTCCCTCTCAGGAACAGTGATGACGAAATCCTGATGAAAGACAGGAGACACAATTGTTTGAATTTTAAAATTCAGATTCTAGATTTAACAGCACCAACAATAAATGTGTTCTATTTTTATGTGTAATATCTTTCATTAGTTGTGTATAAAATCAACCACACACCATCTGTAAGAACAGATAACATCCTAAGGAGGGCACAGAGAACCCTGATACCAATAAGGGCATTCAGATGGGATTTGTTCACAAGCTGGGCAAGTTCAACTACTGAGACAAAGCCTCCTTTGAAATATTGAAAGACTGTAATTGAAATTTCCCCTTGTTCTTTTTGTTTACCCTCTATTTAAGCACACAAGTAATACTAGAGCTAAGATTGGGAGAACTTTCTCATTAACTGAGACACCTAGGGAGTAGCTGTAGTACCTCCTAATTGAGACAGCCTAAGAGTGGGGAGAATATATTGAGCGGGCCTGGTGGGCTTTGATTTCAGGCAAGCAGAAGCACATCTGGGTAGCAAGTTTCCTAACTACAATATTACAGTTCTTGAGGGTCGGAAAACATGCTAAAGAGATCTCATGAAATGTAAAAATTCTAATCAAAACGAGACTAAGGGGAGTTTTGATATATAAACATGTACTAAGATAAATTTCCAGGTCTTCCAGCCCTGTTTCTGCAGAGACTAATACAAACTAACATGTTTAAAAGGACAAGCAGAGAGAGCAAAGGGAGCAATTCCTATCCTCTACAGTGACCTTGTCGCACGAGGTGGGATTTACAACATTCAAAAGCAAGCTTTCCATTGTGTTGTGCATTCACTTGACTAGGCCCCACGCTGTGCAAAGCCTGTCCTTCGGCTACAGATAGCAAAGCGCAGCAGGATAACTCAGAGACTGAGGAGAAATCCAGATGATAATTGATTTATGAATTTATTATACACCACAGGTTGAATTAGAGTTTCATTACAGTTGGGCCAGATGAACAGTTTGAGATAAAATATCCCTTAAACTCTGCTTTGTTTCCTCTTTATTCCATGGTATACAACAATTGCCATCTTTTCCCCCGCCTAGCCTAAATAATGAATCCAGCAGAGCGTTGTTTTGTATTTTTCAAAGCTGAAACAAGAATTAAAAACACAGAAGGCTTTTTTTAAGCTTTTTTTTTCTTGCAATACACATAAAGCCAGTAGCATCAATGAAATTTTCTGCTAACGATTTCCAGTCAGAGTTCAATACGAGCATTCAAGCATGGCAACAGTTATCACTAGTCTGGGAGCCTTTAATTACACCTACCCTGTGAATCCCAGCGTCATCTATTAACTTTCAAATGACAGATCTCAAAGATCCGCAGAGAAAGTGGGTCTTGAAATCCCTCTGTTGGGTGCTGCGCTGACCTTGGGATTCAGTTGTGGTAATTAAATTTCAAATCAAATTGAGGCATCACTCTAGGCGGGTACTCGTGCATTTCCTTATGCCCTCCGAGTGTCCCCGAGTGTGTGAATAATGTAAGTTATTCAGTAAATCTTTTTGTTCTCTCTGAGTGATCCACTTCCAAACCCTAAAATTTCAAATATAGGGTAAGAAAACCCGAAATCTGACGCAAATCTTTTACTGGAACAGCAGAGTTATTCATCTTTAACTGTTAGGAGAAAATCTGAGAAAAAAAAAAAAAACTAATATACTACAGAACTTTTTTTTAATTTTTATATATTATTATTATTATTTTTTTTAAAGAACTTTTTCTCATGTTCCATTTTATATAAAGATGCTGAATTCTCGGTGGCATAGGATTAGACATGCCTCCCTTGCACCATCCATGCAAATCGTAACAGAAGACCATAGATCAGAGCACAAGCAATACAAATAATTAATACTCAGGGGCACTGGAGCTCTGGCACTGAAGGAATGCTGAGCTAAAAAATAAATAAATAATTATTTTTTTAAAAAGACGAGAGCAAAGGAGAAGGGAGGAGGCAGACTAAAGCTGGGTTTGACACCTGTCAAATTATTGACTTTGCTTGTGTTTGATCCACACAACTCTCTTTGTGTGTACGAGTGTGCATGGAGCTTTGCATGAATGCCCCCCGTGCAGCTCAGGTATAAATCGAAGCGATGGACCATAGAGTTCACCTTGAAGCCAGCACAGAGTATGTAGCCTTCCACCTCAGGTGTCATGTGTACAGGAAACCTTTTAAACTGGAACAGCGTACTTCACAGGCCTCGCTCGTTTGTCTCCACGCAGTAAAAAAATAATAAATAAATCCTCCCATGTTTGTCATGTCTTTGTTGCCATCTCTTTGTGGCTCAGCTCTCTTCTTTATTGTTGTGATTGCACAGTGTTGCCTTATGTTGTGCTGCTGAGACAGTCACACTGCAGGCATCTTTGTTGGTGTGTCACCCTGTGATGACCTTATGTGGGCTGTGTGAGAGCTCACAGTTTCACATAGTGTGCAGCTACAAAACTCGGGACATTTAGTGTTGTTTTGCAGTCTTCCGTTTGGGAGTTTTCCATTTCGCTATTGCACAGCCGAGCTATTATATTGTAAAGCATTATACTAGGCAGCCACCTTCTTTGGTTTACTTAATGTAATATGCTTGTTAAGTCTGATGTAAGAAGCCAAATGTCCTTTAAGTTTCCAAAAGCATCATGGTGAGATAAAAAAAAATCCACGTTCTTTAAACTTCAAGTAAAGTGATCAGTGTAGCGGTTCTCACAGGTGTTGCAACCAAGCAAAGCATCTGAGAATCCATGAAGAAGATTTATGAGGTTAAATAGAATTAGACATTAGCTAACTTAAAAGTTAGCAGCAAGCTAGCTGGCTAGCTAACATCAAAACATCTTGGCTGAAATATTTCTAAAAATAAATACAAAAAAAGATCATGTACATATCCCCTATAAATTTAATAAAAGATTAAAGGTCAAAAACATCAAGGTGTGATGCAAGGGGTTGGGGAGGGTAAGTGAAGTTAGGTTAGTTGACATATAATGATCTCTCATCCTCTGCCCAGCTAGAATCATTAGGCTAATGTAAATACAGTAGCATGGGAATTTCCCTTTGAAAGAAATACAGTATCAGTTAAATTGTTCTTAATAAAAGAACATGCCGCTACCTGTGGGTGTGCAACCGTGAGAGCCAAGTGCTTTCATATTGCAGGAAGCAATGCATTTCTGCTAACAGTTCACACAACAAATCAATCAATTTATTTATAAAAAACAAAAGTAGCAAATTTGCAAAGGTCACAGAATATTAGAGAACTTGAATAATTAACCTATGCTTAGTGCTCT
The DNA here is from genome assembly GCF_964374335.1 of Astatotilapia calliptera. Taxonomy (NCBI): domain Eukaryota; kingdom Metazoa; phylum Chordata; class Actinopteri; order Cichliformes; family Cichlidae; genus Astatotilapia; species Astatotilapia calliptera. The sequence goes on along the minus strand of NC_137443.1, from coordinate 35,796,650 downwards.
GCAATTTGTTGACCAGCTGTCACGTGCTATAATTCAGTTGACCACTAATCCATCAGCTAGGTGATCGAGTTTTGCTATCCTCCACTGCTCTCTGTTTCACCATGTGTTTCTCCTCTGCTTATATGACTGTTACATGAAGCACAAGACAAGTTAATGTGGTGAAAAAGAGAGCAGAACGATATAAATGAAGATAATATGAATGTGAATGTTTGAATTTTTTGTCAAATGCACTGAACTCTACCCAGCTTCCTTGTTTTTACTCTCAGTCAGAGAAAGCGAAGCTCAGATTACAACGAGTGTGACTTCATTTTGTCTGTTGTCAGTACTTCCCTCTGTTTATGAGGTAAGCAGTTGTTTGCTGTATATTTAAATCTATTATAACAATTACAAAGATTGGCAGTAATTTCGGTCTCCCATAGGCTTTTAATTTCTTTCTCTATTCGAGGAGTATTCTCACAAGTCTTCTTCTGTTGTTTCACTGCGTTAACTAAAGAGCAAACCTGTTAAACTGAGAAAATGTGAAAAGGGAAGCATATCTGTCTTTACTAATTGTTCCTGTGACTAAACAGTTGATTCGCCTATCTAAATGTTCGTTAAACTTAACTGTGCTATGTTTTCTATGGTTATAATTAGAATATATCTACAACTGTACACCAGGGAAGGGAGAGGTGATTCATTATACCTCTACTATTTCCAGTGGTTCTGGAATGCAGCTCACACTTCCCTTTAGCCTGACATTCATGAATGACTGTGTGTGATTAATAATAAATCAATAATCACTAGATTTAGCTATCATCATACAGACAGCTGTTATTTTCATTTATTGTAATTTCTATTGAGTACACACAGAACAGCGAGTGAGAGCCACCTTACTTAAAGATGACTTATGTTGCATTGGCAGTAATTTACGTTACTGCTCTGTTCGGGGATATGTCTGCCCTTCAGTGTGCATACATGGACAGCCTCTGGCATGGAGAGCAGCAGCAAAGACAGAGGACAGAGGAGGCTTCAGTGACAGCAGACATGACATTGATTAGGGTAAACTGCATTAAAAGGGAGGTGGGATGGAGGTAGGTTTTGGGATAAAGCAGCTTTAACAGCATACAACACTGAACAACAATGATCATACTTTTTTTTCATTTCACATCTGCATCTACAGTGGGGCAAAAAAGTATTTAGTCAGCCACCGATTGTGCAAGTTCCCCCACTTAAAATGATGACAGAGGTCAGTAATTTGCACCAGAGGTACACTTCAACTGTGAGAGACAGAATGTGAAAAAAAAATCCATGAATCCACATGGTAGGATTTGTAAAGAATTTATTCATAAATTAGGGTGGAAAATAAGTGTTTGGTCACCTCAAACATGGAAAATCTCTGGCTCTCACAGACCTGTAACGTCTTCTGTAAGAAGCTTTTCTGTCCCCCACTTGTTACCTGTATGAATGGCACCTGTTTGAACTCATCATCTGTATAAAAGACACCTGTCCACAGCCTCAAACAGTCAGACTCCAAACTCCGCCATGGCCAAGACCAAAGAGCTTTCGAAGGACACCAGGAAAAGTATTGTAGACCTGCACCAGACTGGGAAGAGTGAATCTACAATAGGCAAGCAGCTTGGTGTGAAAAAATCAACTGTGGGAGCAATCATCAGAAAATGGAAGACATACAAGACCACTGATAATCTCCCTCGATCTGGGGCTCCACGCAAGATCTCATCCCGTGGGGTCAAAATGATCATGAGAACGGTGAGCAAAGATCCCAGAACCACACGGGGGGACCTGGTGAATGACCTGCAGAGAGCTGGGACCAAAGTAACAAAGGTCACCATCAGTAACACACTACAACGGCAGGGAATCAAATCCCGCAGTGCCAGACGTGTTCCGCTGCTGAAGCCAGTGCATGTCCAGGCCCGTCTGAAGTTTGCCAGAGAGCACATGGATGATACAGCAGAGGATTGGGAGAATGTCATGTGGTCAGATGGAACCAAAGTAGAACTTTTTGGTATAAACTCAACTCGTCGTGTTTGGAGGAAGAAGAATACTGAGTTGCATCCCAAGAACACCATACCTACTGTGAAGCATGGGGGTGGAAACATCATGCTATGGGGCTGTTTGTCTGCCAAGGGGACAGGACGACTGATCCGTGTTAAGGACAGAATGAATGGGGCCATGTATCGTGAGATTTTGAGCCAAAACCTCCTTCCATCAGTGAGAACTTTGAAGATGAAACGAGGCTGGGTCTTCCAACATGACAATGATCCAAAACACACCGCCCGGGCAACAAAGGAGTGGCTCCGTAAGAAGCATTTGAAAGTCCTGGAGTGGCCTAGCCAGTCTCCAGACCTCAACCCCATAGAAAATCTGTGGCGGGAGTTGAAAGTCCGTGTTGCTCGGCGACAGCCCCAAAACATCACTGCTCTCGAGAAGATCTGCATGGAGGAATGGGCCAAAATACCAGCTACTGTGTGTGCAAACCTGGTAAAGACCTATAGTAAACGTTTGACCTCTGTTATTGCCAACAAAAGTTATGTTACAATGTATTGAGTTGTATTTTTGTTATTGACCAAATACTTATTTTCCACCCTGATTTACGAATAAATTCTTTACAAATCCTACCATGTGAATTCATGGATTTTTATTTCACATTCTGTCTCTCACAGTTGAAGTGTACCTCTGGTGCAAATTACTGACCTCTGTCATCATTTTAAGTGGGGGAACTTGCACAATCGGTGGCTGACTAAATACTTTTTTGCCCCACTGTATGTCATGCATTTGGAGGTGGCTAGGGTAGGACCCTGACTTCCAGAACCAATTTTTCCCCCTGCTTTTGACTTCATAGGCGAGAATTTGACTATTTTAAAGCTCATACGATAAATGTTATTTCATGAACTTGACTGCGTCACATCTTTAAGTCAAAGGTGAAGCATAGATTTTTAAGAAATATCTTCAGATGATGCATACACACAAAGTAAAAGTGGAAATAAAGTAGTGAGGAAGCACATAAACCCAGTTGGTTGTTAATAGTATATGGCAGGTGAGACTGAGATTACATACTGTATTTTACATTGGTATGCATATAAGGAAACTAGGCTTATTATTTGAGATAGGGTTACATTTTTAGAAAATCATTTAAAAAAGTATCATTACATGGGTAAAACTCGGGTGTACCGTTTCATAAACTTCAAAGACTCACAAGGAAGTAAGTAAGTAAGAATAGTCAAAACTAAACCAAGATATCGTTCAGCTTTAGCCTCTAAATGAATCAAGGTTTCAGAAATGCCGGATCCAGTGCAATTGTTTATTGGATCTTACCAACCTGTGAAAGTGCCCCATTGTTACAATAAGATAAGATAAGATGACCTTTATTAGTCCCACAGGTGGGAAATTTGTTTTAGAATCTGTAATTTCACACCCAGTCTATTACAACTTAGTCTCCAGGGTCACTTTGTAGTAAATCTTTGGGTAGCATTTAAATGCTTCATCTCCTAAAGTTGATTTAACTGAACTACGTAAAGTGGTGAATAGTCAGTTAAAATAATAGAATTTAGGGAAGCAATAATCTGAATCTCAAAGGCAAATGATGTTTAATCTTTGAAAAAGAATCCCTGTAGACTATATCATTGAAATTCAAATGTGAGTCACTGGTGTTTTGATTTAAGTGATGTTCTTCATTTGGTCTCCATCACCTCAGGTATTACATTTTTTTTCCAAAAAGAAAAAAAAAATCATAATTGTACATATTAGTTTGCTTCCCTCCAGAATCTGGTCGTTATGGCCATTGTGTGCGTGCGCTGTAAATTTTAAGATGTAAAGATGTAGCATCTTCGAACATCAGAAGCTCTCCCAGGAATCTGTTATTGTAATGAAAGGCGTATTTATTTAGTTATTTATTTTTTAAATATAATAATAATAATAATAATAATAATAATAATAATAATAATAAATAATTGCACAGAAGATTGGATTAGTGGAAATTTTTATGTCATGAGCAAAATCAATGCAGCACAAACACACCACTGCAGAACGCAGACGCAGACGCAGACACGCAGATATATCATGTTACCCAGTGCTGCTCAGTCAGTCGTACATAGCCACCCATCCCTCTCATCTGTCTTCGCTGCCGTTCAGTAACAACTGGTAGGTTGCCATGGTGATTAATCGTCACATTGGCAGCCTACCAATCGCTGGAAAAATGTCAGCCTAAATGGCATTTCACCTTTGACCTCCAATGTGGCCACATGAATGAAGATGGATTGCTGGGTGATGTTATGGTCAGGTAGCAGCAAATTAATTTAAATGTGAAACAATCTATAAAGGATAAACCCAAGCTGGGGGTATGAGAAATAAAAATATGTTTATTTTAAAATATTTAAAACTGACAGGTGATTATATCTTGAACAGTGTTGTAAAATTGTGAATGCAAATTCTTTCCCGAATGGAAAAGTTTAATAAGTGCCCACAGAGCTATAATGTGTTATCGCAGTTTTGGTTACACGGAGTTGTGTTTCTGGAGAAAATGATAATTGGAATGAATGTGAGACACCAATTTTATAACGAAAACTCAGGAGAGGAAAGCGATTCAATTTAGCATCAGTATATTCTTTATAGATCTATAAAGTGAAGTAATGACACTTTGGGGCTCAGCTGGAATAATCCAACGGCATTGATTTCAGTGCTTCATACTTCTGGCAGTTTTTCAGTGCGACAGCACTAATTGTTCGAGAGTAAAAGATTTATTTTGAAATGAGCCGCACCAGAATTAAATATAACAGATGATGGATGGGGGGAAAAAATTGATTTCAGTGCAGAGGAGTGGTTGGGTGACGACACAAAGAGCTTGTTAAAAAATAAATAAAAAATATGGGTGGAGGGTTGAGGTGTCTTTAAAACACTGCACAAACAGTCAATTGATGTCGACACTCATACTCGCACACGGGTGTACGTTCATAATCGTGATTTATTCATGGGCTTTTTTACAGTGAGTGAAACGCTCCCATTTTCTAATACATCTATTATTTAAAGATCAGACCCTGTAGACATAGCTCAACAGATTGCGATGTAAAAAATGAATGCAAACCCAAACTGGAAGTGTGCATATGAATACACGTACGTCTCTCCTGTTTTTATGTGTGTGTATGTCCCACTACAAGTTTCCTCTATTCTGGAACAGTGCTTGCAAACTTTGGGCTTTTTGGCTTCTCTATAATAGATGACAATCAAAACAGTTGGCTCCAAACACACCTGTTCCTCTGAGATAGTGTTACTGTAGAGCTCCTCTATTACAGAGGAAAATGTGTTTCGGAGGAAACTTTCTCACAACACAATTTCTGCTCACTTCAAGATCGCTTGGAGATTGGAGACCATATACAGATTGTAAACACAATTTTGTACACATAGCTAACAATATATAAAGGCGGGGAGGTGGACTGCTTCTGTAGCTCTGGGAGAAACTAGGGGAGAACTAATGTATTCCATATTATACACACATGAAATTCAGGACATTCTGTATGCTTACATGGTGGAAGGTATGGTAGCCTGTATTTCGTAAGTAGGACTGCACTCCATGAGTGTCTGGCAGCACATGAACCAGCTGCTAGTTGACGAGAGACACCCAGAATGGCTAACCAAATGCCGGACAGTCCTGATCCTCAAGGACCCCCAGATGGGACTAGTCCGATCCAACTACCAGCCTATAACCTGCCTCAGTGGAATGAAAGTGTGGAAGCTCCTGTCAGGTATTATAGTGACTAAGATGAGCATGCACATGGGTCAATACATGAGTGGGGCATAGAAAGGGATTGGCAAGAATACCAGAGGTGCTAAACGTCAGCTACTGGTAGACCAAGCAGTCGCCTGAGACTGCAAGACTAGACTGACCAACCTGTGTACTGCCTGGATTGATTAAAAAAAGGCCTATGACTCAATGCCCCACACCTGAATCCTGGAATACCTAGACCTATACAAGATCAACTGGACCCTAAGAGCCTTCATTAGGAACTCAATGGGGATGTGGCAGACAACACTAGAGACCAACTTCAAGCCCATAGCACAAGTCACAATAAAGTGCAAGATCTACTACTTTTCTGCATAGGTCTGAACCCCCTCAATGAGCTCATTGACAAGACTGGCTACGGATTTGGACTACAGAATGGAGCAGCTACCTCCTGTACATGGATGACATCAAGCTGTATGCCAAGAGCAATGTTGGGTAAGTTACTTTAAATTAGTAACTTAGTTACATTACTAGTTACTTCCATCAAAAGTAACTCAGTTACTTCAAGTTACTCGTTACTTTCAAAGTAACTAGTTACTAGGGAAAGTAACTTTGGTTTTACTCAGACTTCTCTTGTTAATGTGTTGCTAACTGGATATCCAGCAAGAGTGCCAGTCTTCTAGCTGCACTGTGCCACCTACCAAAGAAAAAAATAATGTGCATATTTCCACGAGAGAAATCCCACGCCTGGACCGTCGTTGACCACCGCCATGATTCTAGCCTACGTCACAGAGTCATGTGCGCTTTTTACATCCAACACAAAAACTGCAGTCGTGGGGCTTTCGATTGTACTCAGAACTCAGAAATTCTGCCTTCCGAATAGGAAGATGTAGGCAACACCAGACTGCAGATGAGCTGCATACAGGGCTGGACTGGGACAAAAAATCAGCCCGAGCATTTTGACTATAGACCGGCCCACCATTATAGGAAAAATCATAAAGCCTTTGAATGAAAACAAACACTGTTGTGACAGTGATGTACACTGTCTTGATGGTATATATATGTATCAATCTATCAAGCGTTTATTGTAAGACTCAGATAATTATTTATTAAAAGCTAGACATTTTAAATGAGAATAAGAAAGTGTTTCTTTGTGCCCCCCTTTCCCTGTTAATGCCCTATCTGGCCCCCTGGCAAAACTTTGCTAGATCCGCCCCTGCACAGTTACCAGCTGTCCGCTACATAGAAAAGGATCCTGGTGTTATTTGTCTCTCAGAAACAGTTCATAACTTCCCTTCAACTCATTCATGTGACCTAAAAGGTAAACCTGTTTCTCCATCACCTGTTCAGCTCTGATGATTCAGTAAGGACATCTCCTGGTTTCATCCTCATGTTTCCCTCTCACCACATATCCAAACCGATATCATGACCAGCAGCTTTACAGCTGTGGCTCCAGCAAACCTCAGCTGATACTAGAAAGTAATATTAAATAAATTCTAACAACAGCTGATCAAACGTGCTGCTGTTGTTTAACGTGACATCCGGTGGTTTCCTCTTTCTGGCGCAAAGCAGACGATAAATAAACAAGAGGGAAAAGCCGATCATCTGATCATTGATCAGTTTCATGATTAAAGTAGAAACAGGGGAGGAAGGAGAGAATGAGAGAAGAAGAGGCAGCTGTGCAGCAAAGACACAAAATAACTCCAGCTTTGTGTCTTTTTCATCGTAGCAGAAGTCCGGGACAAACTGTTCCTTTTCACCTAAATACGAAACGCGTAATAATTTCTCTGAATATGAGACGATTCTGTTTTTTAGGGAACGGTTGGCAACTCTAATAACTAACCTTATGAATAAAATAAAGTTCAACATCAGTAACATAGCACCACCCAGCTGTATAGAAACCCCGTCATGCTAGCTAGCACGCAGTACGAAAAAGTCAGCACAACGAAAATAAACTCCACCTAAACTTGGTTTATATCTGACCCAGATAGACTGCAGGTCATAACTTCTTACCTGAAGTTCAGTTCACCTGACACTCGGACGAGCAGCCGCTTCGGGTCTCTCCTCCTGTCTCCCCTTTCTCTCATCCACCTGCTGGCCTCCACCACTTGCTAATGTTACTGAATCTGTGGAAGCTCCGCGATAGCCACCACACGAAGTAACGAATAACGACCCTATCTAAATCCCAGTAACGAGTAACGCGTTCCTGATTTTGGCATAATAACTAGTTACCGTGCTCGTTACCACAATAATAACGTAGTTACTGTAACGCATTACTTAATAACGCGTTAGTCCCAACACTGGCCAAGAGTGAGCAAGACATCGATTCACTGATCCACACCACCAGGATATGCAGCAATGACATTGGAATGTTGTTCGGACTGGAGAAGTGTAGTCAGATGATAACAAAGAGAGGGAAGGTAATCAGAACTGAGGGGATCGAACTACCGGAAGGCAACATGGCAGACATTGAGGACAGTTACAAGTACCTGGGGGTCTCACAGGCAAATGGGAACCATGAAAAGGTTGCTAGGAAAGCTGCAACCACCAAGTACCTGCAGAGGGTCAGGCAAGTCCTCAGGAGTCAGCTGAACGGTAAGAACAAGATCCAGGCTATCACCTACACCCTGCCTGTGATCAGGTATCCCTTAGGGATAAAAAGCTGGCCAAAGGAGGAGATAGAAGCCACTGACAAACCAAAGAAAGAGGAGGAAGAGGAGGAACCATCATGGAAGGACAGGCCCCTGCACGGTATGTACCACCGGCAGATAGAGGAGGTGGCTCACATCCAGAAATCCTACCAGTGGCTGGACAAAGCTGGACTGAAACAGAGCACATATGCGCTGATCATGGAAGCACAGGAACAAGCTCTGAGCACAAGATCCATAGAGGCTGGGGTCTATCACACCAGTCAAGACCCCAGGTACAGGCTGTGTAAAGATGCCCCTGAGACAATCCAGCACCTAACAGCAGGGTGCAAGGTGGTAGCAGGCAGGGCATACATGGAACACCATAACCAAGTGGCCGGCATAGTATACAAACATCTGTGCTGAATATGGCCTTGGAAGTCCCAAGGTCAAAGTGGGACACGCCCCCAAGGGTGGTGGAGAATGACCGAGCTAAGATCCTGTGGGACTTCCAGATACAGACGAACAAAATGGTGGTGGCTAACCAACCAGACATAGACAAATAGAAGAAGAAGGCCGTAGTGATAGATGTAGCGGTTCCAAATAGAAGAAGAATAGAATAGAATAATCCTTTAATTGTCCCACAAGGGGAAATTTGGGTGTAATAGCAGCAAGAAAGACACATACACAGACAAACTGTCACGATCCTGGGTCTTATGACCCAGTGTTTTGAGTTTTAGTTCTTTTAATGTTTATAGTGTATGTTTAAGCTTATTAGGTTTCCTATGTTCATTTGCTTATTAGCTCCCCCTTGTGTTTTCAACCCCTGTGAAGTCTCCCTTGCCCTTCGTGTGTTTCATGTCTGTTGTCTTGTCATGTCTGCCTCTCATGTTTCCTGTTTTATTTTGAAGAGATCTCGTGTTTTTATATTATGGATTATGTTTTGAGTCCTTTGTTGTACTGTTTCTTGTTTCTCTAGATTTCAGTTATGGTTATCATAGGTTTAGTTCTTTGGCTTTGTAATATGGCTTCCCTGTGTTCAATGTTGTGTCTACTGTGACCTCTTTGTACCATGTTTCTGGTCCCTATAGTCTGTCTTCTCAGTTGCTGTTAAGTTTGCATGTTTAGAGTTCAGTCAGTGTGTTTCCTGTTTTACTTTGAAGGTCCATGTCTCATGTGAGTGTTTCTAGTTTTGCTTCCCTTGTCTCGTCCAGCCTGATTACTCCCAGCTATGCTCTCCTTCTGTGTCTCATTCCCTCGTTATCCCTCTGTGTATTTAAGCCCTGTGTTTCTCTTTGTCAGTGTCGTAGTCTCCCTCATGCTGTGTGTGATTCTCCCTGTGTCTTCTGGTATGCATTTTAATTAGCTTTTCCCAGTTTAGTTTTGTATTGCTTGTGTTCTATTTTCTAGCTATAAAGCTGTGCTTTTGAGTTCAAGTTCTGTCCCCGTGAGTTTGCGTTTGGGTCCAATCCCTGCCTGCCACACAGCCGAAACATGACACAAACAGTACACAAGACACAGAACAGAAACATAGACAATTTTTACATATTTACATAAAGGACAATGGTTACCAAAAAAAGAAGTACTGTACCATTATTAAATTAAATAAAATTAACTACAGATAAGAGGCAAACCCTGGTTGTAGTGCGAATCGGATGATAAAATAGTGCAAGTTACAGTGCTGATGTAAACCTCTATGTTTGTTGGGAGTAGTTTTGATTGTACAGTCTGACAGCTGCAGGGAGGAAGGACCTGTGGAAACGCTCCTTCATGCATCAAGGATGCAGCAGTCTGTCACTGAAGGAGCTCTGCAGTTCAACAACATTTACATACATGGGGTGGGAGACTCTGTCCATCAGAGATGTTATTTTGGCCAGAGTCCTTCTGTCTCCCACCACCTGCACTGCATCCCAAAACAGAGCTGGCCTTCCTAATGAGTTTATCCAACCTCTTCCTCTCAGCTGCCGATAAACTGCTGCTCCAACATACAACACTGTAAAAAATGACAGATGCCACCACAGAGTCATAGAAGGTCTTTAAAAGTGCTCCCTGGACTCCAAATGGCCTCCGCCGCCTCAGCAGGTAGAGTCTCCTGTGACCCTTCCTGTAAAGCGCATCAGTGTTGTGGCTCCAGTCTAATTTATTATTCAGGTGAACACCCAGATACCTATACGAGTCCACTATCTCAATGTCCACTCCCTGGATGTTCACCGGTGTCAGTGTGGTAGGTCTGCATCTCTGGAAGTCCACCACCAACTCCTTGGTTTTCCTGGCATTGATCAGCAGGTGGTTCTGCTGGCACCAGTCCACAAAGTCCAGAGTCAACTGTCTGTACTCTGAGTTGTCCTCACCTGAGATGAGGTCAGCTATAGCAGAGTCGTCAGAGAACTTCTGTAGGTGGCAGCAAGGGGGGTTGATGGAGAAGTCTGCAGTGTAGAGGGTGAAGAGGAACAGTGCCAGCACAGTTCCCTGTGGGGCCCCTGTACTGCAGACCAGTGTATCAGAGACACAGCCCTGTGACCTCACATGCTGTGAGCGTTCTGTGAGGTTGTCCAGAATCCACTGGGACATGTGGTGGTCCACTCCCAATAGTTCCAGCTTGTCCCTCAGAGGTCTGGCTGAATGGTGTTGAAAGCACTGGAGAAATCAAAGAACATGATCCTCACAGTGCTTCCAGGCTTCTCCAGGTGAGTCAGAGCTCGGTGCTGGAGGTAGATGATGGCGTCCTCCACCCCGATGCCAGGCTGGTAAGCAAACTGCAACGGATTCAATGAAGACTTCACCAGAGGGTGCAGATGGTTTAGAACCAACCTCTTGAGGGTCTTCATCAGATGTGATGCCAGGGCTACCGGCCTGTAACTCCTGAGGTCCTTGGGATGGGAGGTCTTTGGTACCAGTACCATGCAGGAGGTCTTCCACAGCTGTGGAACTTTCCCCAGCGACAGGCTCAGGTTGAACAGATATCCTAGGATGCCACACAGTTCATCTGCACAGCACCTCAGGAGCCTGGAGCTGATGCCATCTGGACCTGCAGCCTTCCGCACCTTGATCTTGCGAAGCTCATTCCTCACTTGAAGTGCTGAGATGGAGAGAGGGGATGTACATTGGAGTTCACAGAAGCCGGGGGTGGGTGTGATGGCTGGGAGCTGAGAGGTGTGAAGTCCTGAGATGAAAGACAAGCAGTCCCTGAAGATGAGGGTGATTGCAGCAGGGGGGACGATGCTGGGGGAGAGGTGGGTGGTTGATCAAACCTATTAAAATATTTATTTAGGTCACCCACCCCAAGTCTCCTGCAGCCTGGGGGAGTTGGTTTTTGTCCTGAGATTGTCTTCAGGCTGTTCCAAACCCGTCTGATGTTGTCCTGTAGCAGCTGCTCTTCCATCTTCCTCCTGTAGTTTTCCTTTCCTTGCCTTATCTTCCACTTCAGCTTCTTCTGGACAGCTCACAGCTCCTGTTTGTCTCCAGATATAAAGACTCTCTTCTTCTCCTTGAGGAGAGCCTTAATTTCAGGATTTATCCATGGCTTGTTGTTAGAAAAATACCGTACCTTTATGCTGGGTACGGTGTTGTCCACACAGAAGTTCATATAATCCGTAATGCAGTCTGTGATGCTGTTTAGGTCATCCTTCAAAGGGCTGCAGAGGTTATCCCACACAGTAGAAAGGAAATGGTCGGTAGAGACTGAAGAGGCCCTGAGGGACTATTTCCAAACTGTGCGTTTCACAACTGATTCTCTGTGTGCTAGAGTTTTATACACAGGCTGGAGATGAACCAGGTTGTGATCTGAGCCCCCCAGGGGATGGAGAGGTGATGAGCTGTATGCCTCCTTGGTGTTAGCATACAATAAGTCCAATGTTTTATTTTCTCTGGTGTGGCAGGTGACATACTGGGTGAAGGTGGGGAGAATGGAGGACAGGGAGATGTGATTAAAGTCTCCAGAGATCAGGAAAAGGGCCTGAGGGTGCTGTGTTTGGTGTCTGCTGGTTACAGTGTGCAGGACCTCACAGGTTGCTGCAGCGTTAGCAGAGGGCAGGACATACACAGCTATCATGATGATGTGTGTAACCTCTTGCGGTAAATAGTACAGTCTCATGCTAACCGCTAGCAGCTCAATGTCCTTACAGCATAGCGTCTCTTTGATAGATAAATGCCAAGAGTTACACCATCTATCGTTCACAAACACAGCCAAACCCCCTCCTCTCTTCTTACATCTCTCCGTTGTTCTGTCTGCCTGGATCAGATGGAAACCGTCTATGTTTATGTGTGAGTCCGGAGTTAGCGCGGTTAGCCACAACTCTGTAAAGCACATTACGCTGCATTCCCTGTAGCTCCTCTGATGTCGGGTTAGAGGCGCCAGTTCTTCAACTTTTTTAGGGAGCGATCTCACGTTCCCCATAGAATCGCTGGCCCGATACCTACTAACCTTACTGCGATGCCCGATCCTGGCCCGAGTGCCGCGTCTCTTCCTCCTCACCTCGCGGGGGATGTTGGCTCACTCGGCGGTAGGCAGAACAGCGGAGGCCCCGAGGGCTAACAGCTGATCCCTGCTGTAAACAATGGGCGGTCGAACTTCCACGCGCTCTCCGGGCACAGATGCTGTAAAAAATGTGATAAAAAGCACGATTGTCCATAAAATTCTGAGCTCCATTGTGGAGTAGTACAGTCCACAATAAAAAAACACAAGAACAAGAAACACAACAACAACAAAAAAAAGAGAAAAAATAACTTGATCAGGTTTGAGCTGCTGATACTGGCTGCCAGCTCGGAGCAGCGCCGGAAGTGATTGTAATGACAGCAACATCAGGAAGAAGGAACATGAGAACCTTGAAAAATACCAAGGGCTCAGAGAAGAGCTTGAGAAGATGTGGAGGGTGAAGGTAACAGTGGTCCCCGTGGTAATCGGAGCACTAGGTGCGGTGACTCCCAAGCTAGACAAGTGGTTCCAGCAGATCCCGGGAACAACATTGGAGATCTCTGTCCAGAAGAGTGCAGTCCTAGGAAAAGCTAAGATACTGCACAGGAACCTCAAGCTCCCAGGCCTCTGGTAGAGGAACTGGGCCGGAAGGATAGACCGCCTGTAGGAGTGAGAGGGGAATTTATTATTGAAATTTATAATCATTCAGTCTTTTATACAGTACATTTGTGTGTGTGTGTGAAGATACAGAAACGTGTGACTCTGAATGTCATGCATTAGACATAGTGGGGAAACATGGTATTGCATCTCCACATGTCCACAGAAGGTCAGGCCATGTTGGCTTTCCCTAACAAAAAAGAACTGATTGACTGAACACTAAAATTATGCCACAGTTATAACTCAGCGAACCACCATGTTTACCAACGAGTGTGCTAATGGAAGCCAGCTTGGTTTTGCTTTCACAGCAGTTTCACCATAGCATGCTATCCATATCAATAAGTTAAAACAACATTAGCAAATCAAAAAGGGTTGGTGAAGTTTAGAAAAAAGTAAAGCAAAAGCAATTTAAGCAGCAGCAAGTCTAAGATCACTGGCCAATGTAAGAAAGTCAAGCTTCAAATGAAGATATAAAAAAATGAGGACTTTAAATGTGAACAATATTGTATGCTAGGCACAACGGCTAGCTAACTTCAGCAGCTCTTTTTCTGGCAATGACTTTTGGACAGGTTATTTGAGCTCACTAAGCCACTGCAGCCACTGAATAAAACAGCCGAAATGTGTACTTTGGAGGACTTCCGCAACATGTCTATTAAAAACTTTATCACCTTAAAAGAGAGGAAAAATCCTTCAAAAAATCTGCTTCAAACGGGTTGAGGAAAATAAACAACCCCCTTGTCAAAGGAGCTTGCCAAGAAAAGCGTCTGGACTTCTTTAAGTTGCTTGAAGACGTTTCACCTCTTATCCGAGAAGCTTCTTCAGTTCTAAGGTCAAATGGTGGGGAGTCCCAGATTTAAACCTAGTGGGAGTATCCCCCCAAAGAGAGACAAAAGGACCCCTGATGATTCTCTAATCGCCTGAGCCAAGGTGTGAAAATGGGTGTGGGTCCCAATCAGCCAGGGTTTCGGGTGAGCTCATTGTGAAACCTGGCCCCACCTTATCGTGCGAATTCCTGAGGTCAGATGGCCCAGGATGTGAGTGGGCGTTAAGGCGTCTGGGGAGGGAACTCAAAACTGGATCAAAATGAGGAATGTGGACAGAAGTAGTAGGCACAGGTGTCCGCTTATAGCTCTGCAGGCCTGGTGCTGCAGAGCTATAGGGTTTTTTTTATGTTGAGCAATGAACATTTGGTTGAATTATAAACCATAAGGAAGGGTGCACAGTATTTGTATATCAAGGATATACAGTAGAGTTTATTGCATGTAGAATACTGATAATCAAAGCTAGAGAGAGAAAGCTATTTAGGCAGTGTTTGGTAGATAAGAAGGCATGTGCCAATCCTGCATTTGTACATATACAGGGAGTGCAGAATTATTAGGCAAATGAGTATTTTGTCCACATCATCCTCTTCATGCATGTTGTCTTACTCCAAGCTGTATAGGCTCGAAAGCCTACTACCAATTAAGCATATTAGGTGATGTGCATCTCTGTAATGAGAAGGGGTGTGGTCTAATGACATCAACACCCTATATCAGGTGTGCATAATTATTAGGCAACGTCCTTTCCTTTGGCAAAATGGGTCAAAAGAAGGACTTGACAGGCTCAGAAAAGTCAAAAATAGTGAGATATCTTGCAGAGGGATGCAGCAGTCTCAAAATTGTAAAGCTTCTGAAGTGTGATCATCGAACAATCAAGCGTTTCATTCAAAATAGTCAACAGGGTCGCAAGAAGCGTGTGGAAAAACCAAGGCGCAAAATAACTGCCCATGAACTGAGAAAAGTCAAGCGTGCAGCTGCCAAGATGCCACTTGCCACCAGTTTGGCCATATTTCAGAGCTGCAACATCACTGGAGTGCCCAAAAGCACAAGGTGTGCAATACTCAGAGACATGGCCAAGGTAAGAAAGGCTGAAAGACGACCACCACTGAACAAGACACACAAGCTGAAACGTCAAGACTGGGCCAAGAAATATCTCAAGACTGGTTTTTCTAAGGTTTTATGGACTGATGAAATGAGAGTGAGTCTTGATGGGCCAGATGGATGGGCCCGTGGCTGGATTGGTAAAGGGCAGAGAGCTCCAGTCCGACTCAGACGCCAGCAAGGTGGAGGTGGAGTACTGGTTTGGGCTGGTATCATCAAAGATGAGCTTGTGGGGCCTTTTCGGGTTGAGGATGGAGTCAAGCTCAACTCCCAGTCCTACTGCCAGTTTCTGGAAGACACCTTCTTCAAGCAGTGGTACAGGAAGAAGTCTGCATCCTTCAAGAAAAACATGATTTTCATGCAGGACAATGCTCCATCACACGCGTCCAAGTACTCCACAGCGTGGCTGGCAAGAAAGGGTATAAAAGAAGAAAAACTAATGACATGGCCACCTTGTTCACCTGATCTGGACCCCATTGAGAACCTGTGGTCCATCATCAAATGTGAGATTTACAAGGAGGGAAAACAGTACACCTCTCTGAACAGTGTCTGGGAGGCTGTGGTTGCTGCTGCACACAATGTTGATGGTGAACAGATCAAAACACTGACAGAATCCATGGATGGCAGGCTTTTGAGTGTCCTTGCACAGAAAGGTCGCTATATTGGTCGCTGATTTGTTTTTGTTTTGTTTTTGAATGTCAGAAATGTATATTTGTGAATGTGGAGATGTTATATTGGTTTCACTGGTAAAAATAAATAATTGAAATGGGTATATATTTGTTTTTTGTTAAGTTGCCTAATAATTATGCACAGTAATAGTCACCTGCACACACAGATATCCTCCTAAAATAGCTAAAACTAAAAACAAACTAAAAACTACTTCCAAAAACATTCAGCTTTGATATTAATGAGTTTTTTGGGTTCATTGAGAACATGGTTGTTGTTCAATAATAAAATTATTCCTCAAAAATACAACTTGCCTAATAATTCTGCACTCCCTGTATGTATGTAGTTTAAAGCACTGCACATGTCCTTCATGAACATGATGATGTTTCCATCAACTCAAGTTTGTGAATAATATTGTCTTTTTTCTTTAGTGCTTCATTCTTTGTTCTAAACGACAGACTTGTGTGGAGAAGAATTATACAAATAACACAGTTTCAGTGCTGGAAGATCTTTTTCATGGAATAGTTTGACAGTTCTACATGCAGAAACAAACTAAAGTACACTTCAAGGTGCTCGATGATTCAATCTTTTGGCTGTCCGTCTTACCAAAAGCCGAAAAAAAGAATAATGACATTTCTTCTTCTTTATTCTATTTTAATTTTCAAGTGTCACATCTGAATGCTACTTACTGGCAGCTCTATTCAGAAGTAACTGCTTAAACTTGAAAATCAAAAAGAAATAGCTGAATATGATGGCTAGCTGGTTAGAAGGACTGTCCTCCAAAGAAAACAGCAACACCAGTCATTTGTTCAAATGTTTAATGTTTGTTTTCCTGACAAGTGATCTATCGTGACCGTGTGAATGATTGTTTTCTCTCGGAATTGGAGGTAAAGTGATGCAGTGGTGCTACAGGGTGGATACCTTGGCATACAAAATATATTTGACACCTAAGACTGCTGTTTGCATCAAACAGTCTACATGTTGCCATTTATATGCCATTTACAACTAATACACTGCAACTGAATTTAACAGATTGCTACTGGATATTGTAAAAGTGTTAATGTGTTCAAAAAGCATTTGGGGTTGATCAAAATCTCGTTGTGGAAAGCAACAAATGTCAAAATGCATCAGCCTCCAAGACAGATACTGTATTGTAATCTTTCTTTGTCCACAAAATAGCTATTAAAAACCTGTACACAGGGCACTATCAATGTTTGCCTGAAAAGACAGAGTGGCTGAGGTGGAAAGGTAGGCCTACTGGGAAAAAAACAACAAAATGCAGCAAACTGTAATAGATACCAGACTTTGGGAATTAATCATGATCATAATGTACTCTATAACTTTGACTCTGAAGGGATGGCACAGTAACCCCCTAGTTTTACTTAGGATTTGGCTGTATTATTTCACAACAGGCCTCAGTTAGCAAGTTTACTGTTAAAGTTAATGATGACCAGTGTTGGGACTAATGCGTTATTAAGTAACTTGTTACATTAACTATGTTATTATTGTGGTAACGAGCACAGTAACTGGTTATTGTGCCAAAGTCAGGAACTCGTTAATCGTTACTGGGATTTAGATAGGGTCGTTATTCATTACTTCGTGTGGTGGCTTTCGCGGAGCTTCCACAGATTCAGTAACATTAGCAAGTGGTGGAGGCCAGCAGGTGGATGAGGAAAAGGGGAGGCAAGAGGACAGACCTGAAGTGGCCGCCGGTCCGAGTGTCAGGTGAACTGAACTTCAGGTAAGAAGTTATGACCTGCAGTCTATCTGGGTCAGATATAAACCAAGTTTAGGTGGAGTTTATTTTCGTTGTGCTGACTTTTTCGTACTGCGTGCTAGCTAGCATGAAGGAGTTTCTATACAGCTGGGTGGTGCTATGTTACTGATGTTGAACTTTATTTTATTCATAAGGTTAGTTATTAGAGTTGCCAACCGTTCCCTAAAAAACAGAATCGTCTCATATTCAGAGAAATTATTACGCGTTTCGTATTTAGGTGAAAAGGAACAGTTTGTCCCGGACTTCTGCTACGATGAAAAAGACACAAAGCTGGAGTTATTTTGTGTCTTTGCTGCACAGCTGCCTCTTCTTCTCTCATTCTCTCCTTCCTCCCCTGTTTCTACTTTAATCATGAAACTGATCAATGATCAGCTGATCGGCTTTTCTCTCTTGTTTGTTTATCGACCACTTTGCGCCAGAAAGAAGAAACCAGTGGAGGTCGAGTTAAATAACAGCAGCACGTTTAAGCTTGATCAGCTGTTGTTAGAATTTATTTAATATTAATTTCTAGTATCAGCTGATGTTTGCTGGAGCCACAGCCGTAAAAGCTGCTGGTCATGATATCGGTTTGGTTATCTGGTGAGAAGGAAGCATGAGGATGAAACCAGGAGATGTCCTTACTGAATCATCAGAGCTGAACAGGTGATGGAGAAACAGGTTTACCTTTAAGGTGACATGAATGAGTTGAAGGGAAGTTATGAACTGTTTCTGAGAGACAAATAACACCAGGATCCTTTTCTAAGTAGCTGACAGCTGGTAACTGTGCAGGGGTGGGTCTTGCAAAGTTTTGCCAGGGGGCCAGATAGGGCATTAACAGGGAGATGGGGGCACAAAGAAATACTTTTCTTTCTTATTCTCATTTAAAATGTCTGGCTTTTTTTTTTTTTTTTTAATTTTTAATACTTTCTCTTTATTGATTTTCATCTTATTTTACAAACAGAACTAAAGAGGGCAAGGGAAACCAACACAGTCACATATGTTCGCATATTCCAAAATACACAACGCCTTGTTTTACTTACACATATTACATATTACACAGGTGCATGTTCGATTCAAACAAATTCGCAGCTGTCCCTCTGCATCACAGAGGTATCAGTTTCTAGTCTCTTGACATATAACGATCCCATCGTTCCCAAAGTCTCTCTCCTTTCTCCTTCTGTAGCCGCAGTGAGAGGGTAATCAGTTCCATATGATGAATTGTGTTAATAATGTCTATGACCAGCTTCCGAAATTTCTGGCTTTTAAAAAATAATTATCTGAATTTTACAACAAACGATTGATAGATTGATACATATGGTAAATGGCCTGTATTTGTATAGCGCTTTTCTAGTCCCTAAGGACCCCAAAGCGCTTTACACAACCTGTCATCCACCCATTCACACACACATTCACACACTGGTGATGGCAAGCTACATTGTAGCCACAGCCACCCTGGGGCGCACTGACAGAGGCGAGGCTGCCGAACACTGGCGCCACCGGGCCCTCTGACCATATACATATACAGATACATATATACCATCAGAACAGTGTACATCACTGTCACAACAGCATTTGTTTTCATTCAAAGGCTTTATGATTTTTCCTATAATGGTGGGCCGTTCTCTAGTCAAAATGCCCGGGCCGATTTTTTTGTCCCAGTCCCGCTCTGTATGCAGCTCATCTGCAGTCTGGTGTTGCCTACATCTTCCTATTCGGAAGGCAGAATTTCCGAGTTCTGAGTACAATTGAAAGCACCACGACTGCAGTTTTTGTGTTGGATGTAAAAAGCGCACATGACGCTGTGACGTAGGCTAGAATCATGGCGGCGGTCAACGACAGTCCAGGTGTGGGATTTCTCTCGTGGAAATATGCACATTATCTTTTCCTTTCTATTGGTAGGTGGCACAGTGCATTTGTGGCAAGTAAGCAAGCTAGAAGACTGGCAATCTTGCTGGGTATCCAGTTACAGAAGCAACACATTAACAAGAGAATTCTCAGTAAAACCAAAGTTACCTTCCCTAGTAACTAGTAAGTAAGTAAGTAAGTAAGTAAGTAAAATTTATTTATATAGCGCTTTTCACAGATAAAAATCACAAAGTGCTTTACAACACAGAAAATGGGAATATAAAAACAATATAACAGTAAATAAAACTGTTACCTTGAAAGTAACAAGTAACTTGAAATAACTGAGTTACTTTTGATAGAAGTAACTAGTAATGTAACTAAGTTACTAATTTAAAGTAACTTACCCAACACTGATGATGACACAATAAAAAAAAAAAGATTGGACAAGCCTCTTCAGTCTAAAAAGAATATGGCACACTGCTAAGGTTTGCAAAGTTCCGTGTAAACGTCACAAGATTTCTAAAACAATGTCCTTTGGATACACGACCAAAGTGGAGATATTTCGCTCTAACGCACAGCGCCACGTTTGGCAAAAACCTGACACAGCATACCGGCACAAACACATCACACCAATTATCCAGCACGCTGGTGGAAGTGTGATTATTTTCGCTTGTCTGCAGCCTCAAGGCCTGAGAACCTTACAGTCATTTAGTGTAACTCCTCTGTATACACACCAAGAAGTCTCCAACATTATGGCTGAAAAAGAAAAGAAAGTTGAGACATTAAGTGAGACATGTATAAATGAAGCAATGTTCTAAAGAAGAGTCAGCCAATTTTCTTCCACAACAATGTAAGACACTGATAAAGTTACACAGAAAATGATTAATTCGAGCTTCTAAAAGCTGTTCTGCAACCTACTGCGTCATGGGGTGTACTTAGTTTTTCACACACTGCTTCGGTACGTTGGTTTAATTTGAGTTCCATGAAAACCAAAAATGACACAGTGTAAAGTAAGTCAAGTTTTTGTTGATCAGATGCTCTATGTACCTAATTTTCAGACCTGGTGAGGACTGTATTTTTTTTATTATGTCCTAAATGTAAAACTATAGAATTGACAGAGGGTATACTTTCAACAATTGAAACAGTAAATCTAAATAGAACACAACAATTGGCTGTGTTCAGCATTCCTAAAGTACTTATAGATAAAGTACACTGTCAAAAGTTACATATCATCTGAACTTCAGCGGAACTTGAGAATTTTGAGTGAAAAATTTATGTAGTAACTTTTTAGAACACAGTGTGCAGCAATGACTTCTTACATTTTTGATCTATTACTAGATTTGTGCACCAGGAATTCCCCACCAGTGCTCATACGCTTTTAATTTGGTCCAATTGGGTGAATCATAGCTGAGGTTACTTCAGGGTTACAGAGATTTATTTTTTCACAGAAGAGTCCATTTTTGTGCAGCTTTCAGTAAAAACTGAAATCCCTTTTAAATTTAAATTATTCAGTGTTTTAGATTCAGATTGTACAGAATTAGGCCAAGCCAAATAATGAATTAAATGAGGAGAATTTTTCAACTAGTAATTTCTATCTGCCCTTAGGAGGCCCCGGAAGAGGTGACACAGGAGATTATATGTGTATGTTAAGGGAATCAGGTTGGGATTTGCCAATTTTTCTCTGTAAACCAAATTTCAATGTGTGTCAAGGTTATTTTCTATGTCTATGAACACTATGAATCTGGTAGTGGTGAGAGTTTCGCTGAAAAGCTGGTTGTTGAAGGAGGCACCTAATTAACCTTTGTGTCACTCATTACAGTATGTGACTCCCCATGTCATCAGACAGTGAAGAGATTTCAGGCAAAATCTGAAACACCTCAAATACCACACATGCAGTTAGCTCTCTGCCTCCAATCAACTGTTTCACTCAATATCTTAAAGACCTTCACATTGATTGGTGCTTTCATTTGTCATTGGGTTCTCTATCTATCTATCTACAGTGGGGCAAAAAAGTATTTAGTCAGCCACCGATTGTGCAAGTTCCCCCACCTAAAATGATGACAGAGGTCAGTAATTTGCACCAGAGGTACACTTCAACTGTGAGAGACAGAATGTGAAAAAAAAATCCATGAATCCACATGGTAGGATTTGTAAAGAATTTATTCGTAAATCAGGGTGGAAAATAAGTATTTGGTCAATAACAAAAATACAACTCAATACTTTGTAACATAACCTTTGTTGGCAATAACAGAGGTCAAACGTTTACTATAGGTCTTTACCAGGTTTGCACACACAGTAGCTGGTATTTTGGCCCATTCCTCCATGCAGATCTTCTCGAGAGCAGTGATGTTTTGGGGCTGTCGCAGAGTAACACGGACTTTCAACTCCCGCCACAGATTTTCTATGGGGTTGAGGTCTGGATACTGGCTAGGCCACTCCAGGACTTTCAAATGCTTCTTACGGAGCCACTCCTTTGTTGCCCGGGCGGTGTGTTTTGGATCATTGTCATGTTGGAAGACCCAGCCTCGTTTCATCTTCAAAGTTCTCACTGATGGAAGGAGGTTTTGGCTCAAAATCTCACGATACATGGCCCCATTCATTCTGTCCTTAACACGGATCAGTCGTCCTGTCCCCTTGGCAGAAAAACAGCCCCATAGCATGATGTTTCCACCCCCATGCTTCACAGTAGGTATGGTGTTCTTGGGATGCAACTCAGTATTCTTCTTCCTCCAAACACGACGAGTTGAGTTTATACCAAAAAGTTCTACTTTGGTTTCATCTGACCACATGACATTCTCCCAATCCTCTGCTGCATCATCCATGTGCTCTCTGGCAAACTTCAGACGGGCCTGGACATGCACTGGCTTCAGCAGCGGAACACGTCTGGCACTGCGGGATTTGATTCCCTGCCGTTGTAGTGTGTTACTGATGGTGACCTTTGTTACTTTGGTCCCAGCTCTCTGCAGGTCATTCACCAGGTCCCCCCGTGTGGTTCTGGGATCTTTGCTCACCCTTCTCATGATCATTTTGACCCCACGGGGATGAGAGGGAGATTATCAGTGGTCTTGTATGTCTTCCATTTTCTGATGATTGCTCCCACAGTTGATTTTTTCACACCAAGCTGCTTGCCTATTGTAGATTCACTCTTCCCAGTCTGGTGCAGGTCTACAATACTTTTCCTGGTGTCCTTCGAAAGCTCTTTGGTCTTGGCCATGGCAGCGTTTGGAGTCTGACTGTTTGAGGCTGTGGACAGGTGTCTTTTATACAGATGATGAGTTCAAACAGGTGCCATTCATACAGGTAACGAGTGGGGGACAGAAAAGCTTCTTACAGAAGACGTTACAGGTCTGTGAGAGCCAGAGATTTTCCTTGTTTGAGGTGACCAAATACTTATTTTCCACCCTGATTTACGAATAAATTCTTTACAAATCCTACCACGTGAATTCATGGATTTTTTTTTCACATTCTGTCTCTCACAGTTGAAGTGTACCTCTGGTGCAAATTACTGACCTCTGTCATCATTTTAAGTGGGGGAACTTGCACAATCGGTGGCTGACTAAATACTTTTTTGCCCCACTCTATCTATCTATCTATCTATCTATCTATCTATCTATCTATCTATCTATCTATCTATCTATCTATCTATCTATCTATCTATCTATCTATCTATCTATCTATCTGTTCGTGTGTGTACAATACCTGGAGTACACAGACATGTCAGATGAAGCTCAGCTCTATGATGATGGAACTGTCAGAGTTCATCGTGATCTTCCTATGATTCATGTTGGTCATGAACCTTTGTTGGAGAAAATTCTTTCATCTCTGCTATAATTAATCAAGATGGCACAACAGACTGTTAACATTCAGCTCATGCTTTTTCCTTCTCTTATTTATTTATTTATTTATGTGTTAACCTATTTCCTACGGGTTAGTGGAGGAACCTTAATTAGTCTCAGGATCATGAAGTGGAAGGAAAAAGCAGGTGTTCAAATACTTTAAAATATATCTAAAAGTTTCATCCCCTCAGTAATGTCCCGAAAATATGTAAAAACAGAAAAAAAAACATCTGAAAAAACAAACAGATGTGAAAATGCAGAGAATGAGAGTTTCATCACCATGTAGTGAGCATATTTTAAGCTGCAGATCATGACTACTTCTACAAAGCAGAACAAATTAGCATGATGTTGCTATGTGTAAAAGTGTCCAAGAATGGGCAATTTTGTGTTAATTTACTATCAGAGCACCAGTTCATTTTAATATTGACCAATCTAATCTGCCAAGAGCAGGGATAATTAGCAGAGTGTGAGTAATTTACTTACAGCAGAGGTGTAACTTCTCTGTGATTGGACAAAAATATGGCATTGCAAGCTAAGCTTTTATCTATATCTACATATATAGAGTGTAGGTCATTGGATGAATCTTGACAGTTTTAATTGCATCTCAGGACTCACAAAGATGAAGTAGGTTTCATTATACACTTTGAAGTTTGTTTGGTGTATGAACCAGAGTCTTGGATTAAATGAAGTTACCACAGTTCTGCATAAACGATACTGCATGGATATACAGGGGGAAAAATGCATTGTTGTGACAATTAAACGTTACTCTAAAACATTTTTTTTCTCAGTGTTATGGAAGAGATACAAGACACAACTGAAATTTTAAAAAAGCTAAATACATAGAATTTATTTTGTGATGTTGCAGAGCTCTGTGTGTGCGTGCTGCTTCTAATATAGTCTTCACATCAAATCTGCTAGTGTCAGTTTGTACACAAATAATAAAAGCCAATTCTTAAAGCAGTCTAACAAAATAGCTGATCAAAAGTATTAAACGCTGAGCTGAGATCAAGATGAATATAAAATAAACAATCATGAACATGAGCTTTCAATAAATATTATAATACTTTGACGAATAGCGGTTTGAGTGTTGTGAAGTGGAGGGAAATCCAATTTAAGCTTCTCGTATGTGATGGCTATTTCTAAAAGAGGTTTGACATTGAGGGTAGTACTTTTCCCTTAAACGTTTCATGAAACAGGGTATTTGGAAATAGGGCTTATCATTAAATAGATGTTATTGGTCAAGCTTTTTCAGAAAAGTAACCTACTGGTTTTTTATGGCTGGAGGGAATCCAAAGAGTATAGAGTACATCAGTTGAAATACAACAGACTGCTTTTTCTGGCTGTGCTTAGAGAATAAATGTAGAAAAGAACTAGTCTTTTAGTCCAGCTGTGCCCTTGGAGCAGAGCTTATTGGCAACCCTGGTGAAGAATGTAGGCAGTCTAATGCTGGTTCCTTTTGGGGTCTGTGGGAGATACAGGCAGAGTTTCAAATCACTGAATAACTGAATAGTGATTGGATGGTACTGGCTGTTCAAATATCACTGTCTTATGAGCAGACCGTGAGGATCTTAACCTTTTCGTCATGAGGGAGTCTTGTATGTAGCTCTGAGGAGAAATGCAGCACTGTTAAAAATACCAGCAGTAGCCTCTTTTGTTGTAAATCTTCTGTGCTTGCTGTAAATGCTTGCTATCTAATTTATGGGAAACATATACGATACTGAAGAAATAACTGCTGTGCTACAGTCTTGTTAGAGATGTCAATCTAAGTGCAGCTACAACCATCAGTATTTCACCCTGAACGGATGGGATGAGTGGATAGCGGAAATATCCAGGTTTTCTCTTTTATTTATTTATATTAGTCAGTATGTAGGTTTTTGATGTTCACTTGTTGAGATCTTTCTGTTTTGTTTGTCATCTCTTGTGGATAGACGGTTAGATGTGAGGCGGAACGGGGAATAGAGCTACATATAAGAGAGAAGAGGACTAGAGGAACTAATGTGATGGCTCCAAGCCAAACCATTTGATGGTTGCATTATTCAAATTAAAATAGCAGGAGGCTACTCTTTAAAAAAAAGGAAAGAAAAAAAAATCCCAAATGTGGGAGCCTTTACGATTGAATTCATCCAACCCGGAGCTCTCATTACAGTGAATGTCTCCCCTATTTATTTATTTTTTCAGGATACAGTGCAGACTGGGAGGATGCAAAATGGCATGAAAAATGAGCCTGGAGAGGTTGAAAGTTGGGCTTTATTTAATGTGTGTAAACAATCAGAGTCAAACTGGAGTTCAGGAAAAGGTGAAGTTTTCAAATGTGACCAGAATGAGTAAGGGTACTGCAGCTATGTTTAGAATAGTGATTTAAATAGGGCTCCCATAGTGAGGACAGTGAGGAAATGAAGGTGTTCTTCAGTGTTCAGCCTTGTTCTGTTTGTCTTAAAGCACTTTATTACCGTAATAAAATTCCCACAAGGTAGATAAGGCCTGTCTTTTTAACTCTAAAAACTCAAGCACTGACTTCCTCCTCGAATCCTGTCACTGTTCTTCTTTCCCGTTAGGTCCAGCCTAATTTTCTTTACCGCCCTCACGCGTCCACTGCCATTCTTTCTATATCTTTGGAAAGCCTGCATTTCAAGAGGGCCCTCTCCATTATAACGCCTCCCTATTGCTAAAGCAGCGTCTGACTGAAGGGGCTTTTACTTTGATAATTCACTACGAGCTGTTTGATCAAGCCACAGGGGCAAATATTCCAAAACATTTCCAACGTGAAGAACCATTTTTAAGAGCGGCTTTTCAAATCTCCACCAGTTCAAAAGGCAGCGTGGGAGGATTTTTAATCAGGGAACATTCGCACAGGCCACATATTATTAACATATTGCATTACAAGCCGTAATTAAGCCTAAAAAAGCAACAAGAACCCTACAGGGGCATTGTATCTTCCTTTTATTCATTTGAATATGTTTCATAATTAATTTCCTTTTGGCTGTTTAATGTATTGAAATTCAGACAAATGCGATAAATACGCACTCATGGCAGACATTAAACTGACGTACCGTCACATGATAAAAGTATTAAACGCTGTATGTGTGCTAAAGATAAGTCTGATCTAATGATCTTTTACTTTTGACAGCTTTATGTTTTAATCTCTTCTAATCCTGACAATGAAAAAGGGAGGGTAGAAAACAAAGAGCACGCCAATTGGGGGGGGGGGGGGGGGGGTCAACCTGAGGGTGCTTGGGGAGTAGAAGAAATTACAGAAATTCTATCTTGAAGCAAAGTCACAAGGCCAGATGTTTGGTTGATCAATCTAAAGAAATCCCTTGAAATAAAAAAATCAAAATGTCACTTTAAGGCTGCTTTCAGTTAATTTGTGTAATTGCTAACTGTACATAGGGTGCACTGACATAGACTAATAAAAAATAAATTTAGCTCGCTAAAAGAGTGAAACATATCTGTCATGTACAGTTGCAAACTACCGCTAATAAGTCATATAGATCATGTGATCTTGTGTCTTAGTGGAACGTATATAACTCAGAAAGCTATAAAGAATATTATATTAGCAAGTGCCTGACTGAAGTAGCTAGCAATAGCGTTCTAGTACATAGCTAGCAATAGCTTTCGAACTACTAATTCGATGAAGGAAGGGTAGAAAAAAAACAGCAAAAGCTATTTTTATTATCATTTCAGAACTATGTTACATAGTGTGAGTCTGACTGTATAACCCATGTTTTAATGGGTTTTAGTAATTTATCTAAAATTACCTAAACGTCTGTGGTTATGACCAGATTTGGACAATTTCTGATTTTGTCTTATAAATCAAAATACGCTGTGTTAAATACACTGAAGACTACTCCAATCCTCATGCCGAACACAGGACTTTGATGGTGGTGGCATTAATGTGATGCCACTGTGATGCTTTTTTATAGCTCAGCTTTAGATAAACTACTATGACACTATGACTTCTTGCATTTACACTTCAAAGTTTATAAGATTTATAGAGATTATTTTGCTGAACAACACACATATCAAGTATCATAAATGAGTGCTTTCCACTGAGAGAACCACGATGGTGCCAACTTCTAGGGCTGTCTTCCAAAAACTGTTTTCCCTCCAGCGCTCTATATTTGTGCTAGCACGGTACAATGAATGAATCCAATCTTTATGGATAATTTACCATCGTATACAAACATGCACAGGCACCTTGTGAATGTGTGCGTGAGTGTACAAGCTGCTATATTTGGAGTGTTTGTCTGTGAGCATCTGTCAGAAACTCTAAAGTAGCATTGCAGCTGAAGTCTGCTTGTTTCCTGCCTGTTTCCTGCCTTTCTGGCCACTCTTGTTGACCTCATGTGCACACTCAATAACACCCCACTCCCTTTTTTCTCCCTCAGTCACCTTCAGTCCTTTCACCCGCTCTTCCCTTTTGTTGTAACTCTTCATGTGTCTCATTTCTTTCTCGGCATGCAGGCTCCATGTGTCAGGCCGATGTGGAGTCAGCTCGAGTTGGGACTGCGGGACCGTGAGCCTCTTTTCCCTTCGCATTTGTTCCAGTACCCATCATGCCGCTGCCTCTGGCTATTCCCCAGCTGATCGGTGGCGTACTGTGGCCAAAGCCACCTTACCTAACCTCGCACCAACCGCTCCTGCTAGCTGGCTGGCTGCTGCTATCTGCACTATACAGCACAGTGGCAAAGTACAATGGCAGCCCGCTGCACTCCTAGGTAATTTGCTTGTGTGGGTTGTTCAGTGTGCGTGCATTATGCAGTGTATTACCATATTGCTGTGCAGGGTAATGTTTCATAAAGTAGCAAAGTGCAGAGGAGTGTGATATCCGGTCCACCTACCCTGTGCAGCACTGACTGGGTGTATACATTTGTCTGTGTTTGTGTCTGACTCTGTGTTTGGGTGTGATGGAAGGAAAACAGTGCAGTCTCTGACGTACCTCCACTAAAGCAAGGGTCAATAATTCACCCAAGGATTACAGAATCTCATGAATTGTTTTAGTTTTCAGACACTCAGACAGGTCTAGGTAGTAGTGAATTTTCTCACCTCGCTGCAGCATGATTGTTATTGCACCGAATGAGGGGGCAGGGATATAAGTCTATGTACATTTACCTTGCCTATGCATGAAAGCACACATGCTAGCAAGACAGGCGTGCAGTTAGGTGCTTTGTTTGTCTATAGTGGGTTTATTCTGAATATCAGAGAGGGAAGAGGGGCTGGAAAAGCCTTTGTAAAGCTCAGCAAGGTTTTGATCTATTTGCCGGGACTGCATTGAAGCTGTATGTATGAGACTCCAGCTGAGCGAGATAATTCTCTAGATGCTCCCTGTAAACTGGGCCCACACATATCTGCCACAATAATAACACACAAACGGAAGGCTGCAAGTGATTAAATTTTTCCAATTCTGTTTTTTTTTCCTTTATTATCTCTGCGCATAGGTCCATCCGTCTGTCTGTCTGCCCGCCAGGAAAATCAGTCCCTTTGCTTCACTACACAGGGGATACAATCACTCAATGATTGTATGATGCATTCCTCCGTGCTGCACCGATGAATGATGCGTGCTGCTTGGATAACTCTCAAAGAGATAACTGTGCTGCAGAGATAAAGATAAAGTTGTGCTTAAATCTCCCAACTTCTGCAACCACATGCAGCCCTTCTGGCCTCGCATCAAAACCAATATTCCTTTGTTTGTCTTCTCAAGC
Organism: Astatotilapia calliptera; assembly: GCF_964374335.1. NCBI lineage: Eukaryota > Metazoa > Chordata > Actinopteri > Cichliformes > Cichlidae > Astatotilapia > Astatotilapia calliptera. The sequence goes on along the minus strand of NC_137443.1, from coordinate 35,767,515 downwards.
CAGCGTCCCTAGCGGCTTTCCTTTTACACTCAAGGAAAAAATGATCTCTCTGTCTTTTAAAGAATAAGGTAATAAACATTCAAGCAAATCAGAGACAAGCGCAGTGCTTTTTTGTTGTTGCTGTCTCAAGCAATTTGAGAATGCTGGTTAATAGTTTAAGCATACCATCGATTCTTAGTTTGATTAAATTATGGCCAATCATCCTAAATGCAAGTCTGAAGAGCACCAAGGGCAAAGCCATTTTCATGTAAGTCAATTGGTTGCTTTGTGAGAGACATGTTTATGTCAGTTTATATCTGTTGCGGGCTTCTCTTTTCCCCTTCACAGTGGGGTAAGGCTGATTAGGGGTATTTGTTCTTGAAGATATTAATATTTTTAGAGTGGAAACGCCGCAAAAAAATATCCAATATCTTTGAATCTGAGATTTCTTCACAAAAACAGAACATGCCTGAATGTAGAACGGGGGACATTTGAAGACTGAAAGTCTCTTTGCCAGACGTGGTAAATCTCAGAGCAGCAGAGGATGAAGCTGACTGCTGTGAAATATCTCTGCCGTGCTCGAGCACAAAGGTTTTGCTGTTACTTAAGAATGTTTTCTTTTTCTAATACTGATCTTTTTTCTTTTCATGTCCACTTTTTAATTTATATCAATGCCAAAAAAAAAAACAACAAAAACCGCCCTACATGGGTTGACTGTTTCTCTGAAGACTTTACACTTTAGAATTCCAGATTAGAACAGACTCTACATAAAAGACAGACAGACATAGCCACCTTGATATTACCCACTTGTAAGCAAGGTCCTATTGTGATGGTTCAACTTGAGCATTTTCTTGGTCCTTTGAAACCAGGGGTGGATCTGAAATTGAGGAACACTGCATGTTCATAGACTAGTGACTTGTAACAGTTAATACTAATGCGAGCCACAGCTTACACAATGAACAGTAAGATTGTTCATTTTGTGCACATAGGCGCTCGGCAACTTTGTTTTTATATTGAAATATAATCAGAATATAACCCACTGGTAACCAGTTGAATCAATGTGTACATAGCAGGCTAGTTGCACTCAGACTGACTCTAACCCATTTAGAGTGTTGGCAATCTGTCTGCATTTATAATTTAAACAACAATTATTTGCAAATCTGAAAGTGACTGCAGACAGTCCAAGTGTGAATGTTTAGAGACAGGTTGCCTCTCATCAGGCTACCTGTGCAAATGCCTTAGTTTGATTTTTTGGGCAATCCTTCGATGACCAAAAATTCAATGCAATCACTGGGCAACCACTGATTTTTTTTCCCTTTTTTCCCCCCTTCTCTAGTCACATGGAGGATGCTATTTTCAGTCTTGTGTAAGTGAGCCATTAGTTTGCTCAGACAGGCCACAAAGGGAAGCTTAGCTACTATCCCAACAGATCAGCTGGCCCACATCAACTTATGGCTGAGCTGATACCCTTTTATGTTTCCATATTAGCAGATCGCATATAAGGCAGGTTATTTGATTATAGCCTGTCTACAGCTGGGCATCTGAAAATTGCTTTGCAACCCAGCACCGCTCCAGCTCTACATTTTCATGCTTTGTGCAAATAATTCAATGTAATGGCAGTTGTCATTATTGGCTACTCTGTTATCTATGGGGGTCTGCTATCCCTGGGTAGCAGTATTTTTTTTCTCTGTAAACAAAATAAATAAATAAAAAATACACATATAACATTTGAGTGTTTTCTAAAACTTTATTTTGTGCCTCATATTGCATTAGACACAGCTGGCACTCTGGACAGCTGAAATAAAACATTAAAACCTATTTGTGAATGACTTTGCCATGTCTCTCAAGTAAAAAGAGCTAAAAAAAATTTTGATTCACACTATCCTGACAGCAAAATTTAATACAGCACGTCAAAGAGAGCATGAAGCAATAATCCATATTGTAGACCCTCATTGTATGTCCCCTAGAAAATTCAAATGTCTCACACACAAAAATGAAGTTAGGAGTGAGAAAATGGGAGCTGGGAGGCAGGTAGAAGCAGGGGTGCTGGTGAATGATGCAAGCTGAGCTGCATATAATGGAGGGACACGCTCCTACAAATATTGTAACGCTGGAGACACAGCCATCCCAGATTTAACCAGTTCATACAGCGGCTGAAGAATTCTCTTTTTTCTGTGCACATTTCTGTCCTGAAAAAAAAATTGGAAAGGCTCGGTTACCTGCGGGCAATTTCTCACACATGATCAAGAATAGGCCTTAATGAGCTGCCAGACCTCGAGTGGGCAGAGGAGACTTGCCTCTCACAGTAGTGGGTTTTCCTTCCAACCAGGAGGTTAGAAAAAAATACATACACAGCAGTTAAGACTCACCTCGGTCATGATTCTATATTTTCTGGCAGTGAGTTCACAACACTGAAAGTTCCCGTACTGTAAGAATAATAAAGGAAATAGAAATGAAAAAAACAAAACATCACATGGGGAAGACAGGTCAGAGAGGTATAACAATGGAAAATGCACCACATGAGGAAAGATAAGATAAATAACTCCCCCCAGACTGAGCTCCAACAGGGAGAACAGAAAAAAACACCTCTGCAACATAGCACATGAAAAAAACTCCTAATACATCAAAGAAACACATGACAAGAAACAGGGGTGGGTAAAGTTTGAGAGACGGCCGATTTAGACAGTACATCCGGGCCTGCAGCCTGTGTGCTGGTCTCCTTGATCCACTGTCAGCATCGGAAGGCGAATAAGCGTCGAAGGCGTTTGGAAAGGGAGGGGGATGAGTGTGTGCATATCAGTGTATATGTATGTGTGTGCGTGTCCAGAGTTCAGCTGAGACAGTGTCCTTCACCCTGCTAGGCTAAGTAAACAGTCCTCCATCCAACCCAGGTGGTCTTCCATGGAATGGGAAGGAACAGTCATTATCAGGGTGTTTTTGTTCGGCTCCAGCCTTGCGACCGCAGCTGGCGCCGAGAGGGTATCCGCATGAAGTGATGGTGCTTTTTACTTTAGTGCGAACAGCTCATATGAATTTCAAAGCAGTTCTACAGTCCAACACTGGTCTCTCAATCTCCCGTTGGAGAGCTTCGCCATACTTGCGTTCTGTGATGTTGTCATTTCTTGTGCTCAAGGAGCCGATTCTGGGAACTCAAGACAGTGTGCCTGATGTCATCCAATTTGCGCTCAGAGATGTTATTCCGAGCTAGCCCTTCAGAGATGTAATCCAGTCTGCACTCAGAGATCTTATTCTGAGTATTCACAGCAGCCGTAGCCTTTCCAAGATCTTATCCGTGCTGCACTCAATGAGCCCATTTTGAGAAACTCACGCCTCTTCCCATCGTTTCAATCCCAGCGGGCAGCCTTGTGGGGGTTTGAAGAGCCAGTTCTGCTTCCTAAATTCTTTGATAAGTCAGGGCCAAGCCAGCTCCGATCAGCCAGAACCCTGTTACCATGGTTCCAAATAGGTAGATATCTTCAGCACTCAGGCTCACCCAAGCCCAAACTTCTCGTTGAGAAAGGGGTGTCAATTGCATTTAGGGACCAGATGATCCAATCCATAATTCCTCTTTTAGGTTTTAGAGAACAGACTGTGAGAGAGTGTTCCAGGGAAAAGTAATACAAAAAACAACGAGACTAGACAAGGACATAAGAGGCTAAGCAGGGAAGCTAAGGGAGAGGAGGAGAGGAAAAAAGTGCGACCGCCTTCGTCAAGAGCAAGAACAAGTACAGCCTTTGTTAGTTCTATGGTTTTAACCAACAGAACACAAAAAATTATCTTGCCCTTATCAGGTCTGTATTAAGTAAATACAGTTTCAGGTGAACAAATGTTACACTGTGACAATATTTAATTTAATGAAAATGAAGCCATGCGACAGAAACTGTGTGTGAAAAACTAAGAAAACGGCATGATTTAGTAGCTTGTAGAGGCTAGTATTTTCTGCATGACTTTATCAATCTCTCACGTCATTGTGCAACATGGGGCATTTGTTTAGGCACAGTCCTCAAATTCACAATTAAAGTTGAGGTGTGGATGTTGACAATGCAACACTTTGATTCTTTTCTTTTTAAGCCATTCTGTTGTAGAACTGCTGCTGTGCTTGTCTTGCTAAATGACTCAGTTTGTGTCAAACTTTAGCTGTTAGATGGCCTCACACTCAAGTCTAGAATATTTAGGCATAAAGAGGAGTTCATGGGCGAGTCAATGACCACAAGTCATTGTCCAGGTCATGTGGTTCCAAAACAAGCCCAAATCATCACCCCTCCACCAACGTGCTTGAGAGTTGGTATGAAATGTTTGTACTGATATGTTGTGTTGGATTTTTTTCAAACCTGACAATGTGCATAGCACTCAAACATTTCCACTTTGGTATTGATTATTCAAAGGACATTGTTTCAGAAATATTGGTTTTGATCAGATGCATTTTGCAAACTTTTGGCACTATTTTTTTTTCTTTGGGGGTTGCTAAAGTAGCCTTGGAGTCACTAAAACAACACTTGGGAACGTAAAGAGAACAAATTAACCATCAAAGTAAGTGAGTGTTATTTTGATCTGTCCGTCATGCAAAGCTACAAAATAAAAATATAGCGTAGGAAATAAGCTTAAAAGGTTCCTTTTAATTTTGCATGTGTGTTTTTTTTCCCTCATTACTCCTGATAAATGAACCACATAATCAATACTGCAAAAATATGTGTACACAAAAAAATGAATGCACATATATCAAAGAAAACCTATAGACTGTGATGTCACGAGCAGTCCAGATTTATTTAAAAATTCTTTGCTTGAATGGTTAAAAAATAAATAAAAAAATAAGCAAAAGTGTTATACCACATAGATCATCTGTGCTTTTTGTTTCATCTCGTATTCCATCCTGTAATTTGACATTCCCTGCAGGCTATGGCAGCCTTGTGCTTTTTTCTTCTCCTTTTTTTTTTTGACTGTGATCCATAGACTCACATTTTCAAGCTGAGCTGCTGCCCACGGGAACTCTATGCCAAACCAGTGGGCCAATGACCATTGCCTGGGCACACGTCCAACAAGGCATCCCAGAGAAATAAGTGGCCTCTGTAGTCACTGTGTTGGAGCAGAATGTAAGGACACAGCTACATTATCTTCCAGACACTCACTGGGAATGCAAATTTAATTTCATCTGATTTATTTTTGTATCGAGAGAGGAGAGAGTGATTTGAAAAAGACAAACGCAAAACATAATATCCAATAAGACTGCCTCAACGATTGTGGCCCCCATGAGGAATAAAGACCGTAACATCCCGGAAATCATAACCAGGCTCTTAGCTTAAAGACATCTGGATTAAACATTATAAATAATATAACTACGAAAATGATTAGAACACTTTTCTCCTCTGATGATAAATTATGATCATCAATAAACCGTTGCAGTTGTGTTCTGCAGAAGCTTTCAAGTGTGTCTCCAAAGACTCTACAGAGAAAACTAAAAGTGACCAGATGGAATTAATAAAAATTAATCATTGAGCAATAAAACGTCGGAGCGAGGCGGAAGAAAATAAAGCAAATGAAAGCACATCATAGGGTTACCACATTTGGGCATTCAAAACTTTATCTGTACCTTTTATACAGATTAGTTCTGCAAATGTGACTAAGAAGCTGATGAGGCAAAGGCAAAATTACTAAAAGTAAAGCAGACAAGATATAAAAATGTTGGAAGAGTCATAATTAACTGACTGACTGACTGACTGAGTAAATAGGATGGAATTGATAGAAATGAATGTTCTGACGATGTTGCCATCTCAACACAAGCTACAGTTATCTATCCCAAAATTATGTGAATATTTTATTCATTTGTCCATCTAGATTATTTTTGGTGTAGGTTGCCTCTGGCAATATTGACTGTAGAGATGTCTACATCCTCTTGAATTTAATAAAAACAAAAGCTACTTGCCTTGTAGTCCTCAAAGCAGCCAAAAAGCATCAACAGCACACAGCATCTCTTTACAGAAATCACGACCTGGTTCTTCTAAACAATTCTTTCAACTGAACTAGACACAGTAGATGAGTCACCAGGACCAGACTGGAAAGATGTATATGGGGTGGACTATCCCTTTAAGATTTTATCTTCAGTGTTTATCTGCTGGGAACAAAGAGTGCTGATCATATTTTGAGTCAATGCTTATAGTAGACATGAATTATTATAAATCAGAACTGCTGTCTCAATACCCCTCACAAACAAAGGATTTGAACGGTGGGATGGATGGGGCTTTATTATGTAATCCATAGTGCCTGAGAAGGCACTATTAGGGAATAGGGACTTGCTGACATTACAGAGTCAAGATTAAGGAAATAATTATTTAAAAACATGTTGAAGCTGATCATTTAAAACATAGAATGTATATAAAAGATGGATACCATTATTTTGATGCCACCCATTGGTTTTGGGCTCTGCATTTTCAAGTGTTTTGGTTGGACTGTATAACTTTTTTGGAGCAAACAGAGATTGCCATGTTTGAATGAGAGTCAAAAGTGCTAGGTAAAATTAGAACACTAAATATAAGTGCATTGTAATTTAGCTAATTAGGGATAAGTAAAAGACTGACACATTTCTAGAATTTCACTTATCAAAACTAAAGCAACTACTTGAATGGTTTGTAACTCACAGCAGGACATCAGGTCATTTAAGAATTAATGACAATTAAAAATGCTCCCAAAGGCATGAGTATCACAAACAGCGCAGGGAGGTCAAGTTTCAGTAACTTGAATATACAGAGTTGAGCCACAACACACAGCTATTGGCTATAGCTGCCTACCACACCTATCCAAGCAGACAGTTTTTAAGCCTTGACAAAAATGGGCTGGTTATTAAAATTAAAAAAAAGAAACAAGTATGTACCTTGTTGCTATGAATTTGTCTGCAAATTAAGGCATTTAATATGGGAGTCTATGGGATTTGATTTGTTGGAGACAACCTCAAGTGGACACTAAAGAAACTGCAGTTTGGGGCACTTAAAGCCTAAAAGGGCTATTCCCTATCCCTATTTCGGATAATAGGGATTATACACTCTGACCTGATTATTTAATACTCTGGTTTACTCCAAGAATCCATCATTGTAACATTAAACAGATAATAGAAATTAAGAAAAATATAATGGGTTCCCATTAATCCAATACATTACCCAGGTTATTGCACTTGTGGCGCTATTCCAACTTTGGGATCGTGCTTGTTTGGGTTGCGTATTCTTCCTCTGGTTCCCCTCTTTGTGAGAACATATTTACATTTCAGTAGAAAAACTTTAGGGAGCAGTTTGTTGTGTCTGAGTCTCTCTGTGTGTGTAAAAAATCAATCAGTACACCTCCACCACTGTTTAGGAAGCAGAAATGGATGAAAAGGTCTGCGTTTGTCTTTGAGAGCACTGCTTTTCTGCCCTTCTGGCTTCCACTAAACCAAAGAGATAAAAACTAAGATAAAAAAAAATGTCTTACAGATATAGCATAAAAAAGGACATTTGTTTATGGTCAAATAGGATTAAGGAGTCTTAAACATACCCTTTAGCATCACCTAGCACTCCCTGACTCTGAGTTGGTAAATGAAATGAATTGCCACACAGAATGAGTCATAGTCTGTCAATTAGATAAATTGTCATAGCATTTGCTCAGTGGGTTCCCAATCCACACTTATTATCAAATAACCTCAGGTTGGCAGAGTGTCGTGCTTTTTTTTTTTTCTTACACAAATCATCCTGACAGAGCAGATAATTGAGATAACTAGGATTAGCATTCATACAGCACTTTGCCACCCTGCTAGAAGACTATAGCACACATTAACACCTACAGTATGAAGATAATTACTGACAGGGCCTTCGGAGGAGAGCTGACGCACGCTGACACCATGGACACGCACCTCACCAGTCCATCTGTCCCTCTGTCTGTCGGTCTGAGTGCCTGTCTGGCTGTCACTGGAGTTACAAAACACGGCAGCGCTTAAAAGTGTAGGGTCAACAGTATCCCGAGGAAGACAAGGGCGTAGATTATGACGGAGATTTGGCAGCAGCTGCCCTCTTGGATTAACAGAAATAGTGCGAGTGAAAAAAAAAATAGATTCATGGCCCCATTATACAACAAACACCATTCTACTATTTTTTTTTTCTGGTCAAATAATGGGTGCTTCTTTTCACTTACTGCCCAGTATTTTTAGCATCGCCAGATCTGACTCAGCAGCAACTTTCTGAATCAAAACCTGCCCCAAATCTCCTAAATGTAGCTGTCTGTTGTGTTAACAGCATTTTAACATTTGCATCCAGGCATGTATGTCCTTTACGCATCACTGACTTCACTGCATTCCAAATCCTGATTCACACTTTTTTTTATTATCTTTCTTTCCTTTCTTCATCCCTGTTGGATAAAACCGCCGGTTCCGTCTCCGTTCTGTAGTCCATATCATATTAATTTCAGCAAAATCTGCAAATCCATTCCAACGCTGCATAATTCACGGAGGCCCTCAGACAAAATTCCCTTTCATGTGGGCAACGTTCCCCCGAATGAAAATCCTTGGAAACCTGGATAAGCCCGAATGGCTTATAAGTGATAGCGATGCACAGCTGTGCTCAGGTACACTGTCATTGTGGCTCGTGAAATAAGGTCAGGAGTGAATGGTGAGCTATTTGATGTCATCAGCTACGAGGGAGCAGCTGCCACTCGAGAGGTTTTTGACAGCAAGAAAAAAAAAGAAGGGGTTGTTAACTAGCTCCGGCCAGGCCATCTGCTGAGGGATTCCATGGATTTGCTGTATGAAATTATTTTCCTCTGGAGGAAACTGTTTCCCTTTTTCACCTCTTGTTGCACCAAAGTTTTGCAAGGTACCACATATCCTTACAGTGTAAAATTGCTATTTAAATGCCAGCAGATATATGTGGAGAATTGATTCACTGGTGGGCAGGTTTTTAATAGATGGATTAAATGGACTCCTGCCATACAAGTCATTAAGCTTTCCATTACGGCTGTGTTATTAACTACACTTTAAAGCTGGATTGAAGCAAAAGTAGGAAATCAGGAACTGCCATTGTTAAATTGACATGCTACTAATTTTTAAGGCAGAATGCCAGAGGCAACATTTTTGGTTCATCCTAATATAATAATATTGCATTTTTTTTTCTCTCTCTCTCTCTCTGTCTAGTAATTTTCTGCACTACCACAACACAAATCAACTTGTAGCATGCAACAACATCAGGAAGGCTCTTAATTATCAGCTGTGTTATTTTCTATATAACAACAAATAGTATACTACTAGTACTGTCCAACTTTGACAGGGAAATAGAAACTAGGTGCAGAGATTTATTGAAACATTTACAAACATGCATTAGAACTCTACAGTTCTAATGAGATTGAAATTGAATATTCAGTATGAACACCTTTATTCTTCAACATAGCCTGAACTCTCGTAGCCAAGGATTCTTATAATTTCTTCAAATAGCTTTCAGGAATAGAAAGGCTGTTCTTTGGACAATGACTGCCTTTTGTTCTGTTCTCTGCCAAGATGATCCCACACTGCTTCAACAACGTTGAGATCCGCACTCTGGAGAGGCCAATCCATGACTGATTGTGTTCTATTGTGAAGATAAAAACATGTGATTGGCATGCTTTATTAAAGTATTTTCTATTAAGTATATTCACATTTTCAGCCAAATAAAAGGCGGTTCATTTTCTAATTCAGCCTGCAACACGTCCATGATAGTCTTGATAGGTTGTTGATAGATAACGCTTGCACCAGGCAGATGGGGTAGTTTCTTTTCCACTGCCTTTAGCTTGTTTAACGGACATTTCAACCATGTGAAGAAACAAAAAAGGACTCTCCAACACCACTGGCTGAAATAAAGCCCCAAACTATGAGAGAGCCTCCACCGTGTTTTACAGATGGCTGTAGAAACTCTGTAAACTGTATATTATTAACTGTATATTATTGCTATTTTGAACCCAAATTTTAAAATTTGGATTCAACTCTTCATAAGATCATAAGATCGAGTAGTGTGCCCCTCAGTTTTTCTAACCTTGCACAGGCGCCACAGCTGGTGCTGCCAGGTTGAAGACAGGCTGGTTTTTACTGCCTTGATGGTACAGCGTGCACAAGCACAATATTCAAAGAACATATAAAGAGACGTTGCTGAGTGAGAGACATTTTGAAACTTTTTGAGATCTTTTGAGACTTTTCTTTCAGTTTCTGCTATACCAGCACTCATGAGGAAGTTTTCTCTGAGTGGTAATGTTGAAGTTGAGAGATGAGAGATAGCCTTTATTTGTCAGTTGCAGGTCTTTTGCCCACAACCGAGATGACAGACCTTGCCGACCGTACATACAATACACAAACATCACATTGGGGAGACAGGTCAGGCTACGTAGCAAGGAAAAAAACATTGAAATGTGTAACACAAAAGGATAATACAGGAATGCACAGATATCAACACACCATAGCACAATAAACACAGACAAGCAACATGGGAAAGTGTTCCAGTGTGTACATCTGATCTGGGACCGCTGCAATCTTCGACTGCGCCTCCAGCTGACCTGATGTCCACATCAGAGGGGAGGTAAGCGTTGGAGGTGGCGTTGGATCCGGGCTAGGGAGGGTGATGTGTCAGTGAGTGCTTATCAGTATCAGTATATGTATGTGTGTGCGTGTCCATAGTTCAGCTGAGACAGTGTCCTTCGCCCTGCCAGGCTAAGTAAACATTAGGTGTTTACTAATGTAAGGAGAACACTACAGCAAGTACTCGTACCCTTAGCACTGATATAGGCTGTGGTAATGAAAAGGTTTGCACAAAACATAACTGGTGCAGCAGGCATAACACACCTTTAGAATGACTTCTTTACAGCCACCTTTCAACTGAGACCTTTTTGATGAGACCTCCTCAAACAGTAAATGGATCAACCGAAGGGCCAGATGCAACTCTCACTTTCTGTTTAAGGCCTTTTTATTTCTGGAGGATATTGGTCATCTGCTGCAGACAGTTCTTTTGATCTGCCTCTTCTTTCGTACTCAACTTGTCCAGTTTCTCACTGCACACCATGCTGAGACAAGCCAGGTTTTCAGCTAATAACTATTTGGAAATTACAGTGTTGGTGCAGAAATACAATTTTATGCCTGTCAAACTCTGTTACCTTTTGCGTGTTTTAGTAGATTTATCTAAAGAGATGGGAAAAATATGTGTTTATATGACATGGTGCTGGTAAGAGTGCCTAAAAATACAATTTTAAAATTGGTTCTTTGCTAAGTTGATTTGATATACCTTTATTAGTCCCACAAGGGGAAATTTCATAAGGCTGCTGACCTATTGCACGCAATGGCGGCACCATCTTACCCTCTGACGATACATACAATACACAAAACATCACATGGGGAAGACAGGTCAGAGAGGTATTTTTTTTTTCTTTTTTTGATTTGAACTGCCTGTTATATGAAGACACAACACTGGTTCATCTCCTGAATATGGGGCCTTTTTGAACTTGAATGAGTTGTAGGTCAATGTTGATGTGTTTAACAAGAAAAAAGCAACAATCCTTTGGAAATAGTCAGGTACAAGGACCTGAAAAAATGTGCAAGATATCCAAAAAACTAAATAAAATGGGAACATTGGGAAAAGAATTCAAAGAAATGAGGGCTGGATCAAGACTTTGGCATAGTATCTGTCTGTAATAGGCTTCCACATAATTTCCTTATGGATTAACCCTTTATAGCCGGTCGGAGCGGGCACGCTCTGTTTTGCGTAACTATTTTTAAATCCCGGTAGCTCTGCAACCACGTAAGCTAGCTCAATAATTTTTTTTGCATATGAAACCGGAGGAGTTGTACTTACATCTTATGCCATCAGCTTGCCCTCGGTCACAGTTTCCTTCCACATATAGCTTTGCAAAAACTGCATAAAAAGCACTTGCAGCAACAAAAACATAATATTCCAGAAACACGCTTTGCTGATCGGATCAGCTGTTCATAACACTTCCTACATTGGAATAGACTTCAGCGCGAACTTTTGCATGTCCGCCATTACCTGCCCGAAACCGGAAGTGACGTCATTTTCGCGGAAATGTAGTTTTTTTTTAAATCAGAGACTTATGAGCCTATACTGGTGTTTTTAAAAGTTATCTTTGACTTTATGACTTTCTGTGTCGTTTCTGAGATGCTTAGGTCTCATATTGCACTGCTGGAAATAGTTTCTTTTGATGCATATGCTGCTTTTTTGCAAATTTGCACCATAATATTTATTTTCGTTTTTCCTGCAGTATATAAAAATTGGTGTATTTCAAAAATAAAACTATGAAAACACTCAAAATAAATTTCCTGTGGTGGGAAACTATTTTGTGCAACCTTTTTGTATTTCTCTAACTAGAAATATATGTTAAAAAAACAAAAACGATTTTCAATACTTTTGTAGTTTATTGTACTTTTTTCCAATTTATGTAATTACTATGTACTTAATGAATACATATTATTAAAATCTGGGCTATAATTGTTGTATTGATGTATAGCAACTTGAAATGCTCCCAAAAATGGCACCACACCATGTAAAAATATAATATAAGCTCTGGCGGACTTGGTTCTGTGGTAGGTCTTAAAGGGTTAATAAAGGATTCTGAATTGCTCTATTCCATGCAGTTTTGCATACTCTTGACTCAGTATGATGTCATAGATAGAGGATATCTCTAATATGGTCATGTCACACACACAACTCTGGCTGTGACCTAAGCTTATAAGTTAAATATGTTAATTTTGAATTCTTAATTATTAAAAGCTACTCCATTGCAGTTCAAGAATAAAAATGTGGTGTTTTCTCAGTTATTCAATCCATTGAGTCGAGTGTTTTGGTCCTCTTTCCTCAGCTCACCTCACAACAGTCTAATGTTCCTCACATAGCGATTTACTTCATTTGCCAGAATGAACTTGCCAACAATGTGAGCGCCTTGCCATCTGTGAGTGTGGATTTCTTTTTTTAAATGTGGCTGATTTAATATGGTGACCCATTTCTAATTACAGAAAACAACTTTGATGAAGGCTGTGGAAAACTAATGGAGGGGAAAGAAATCAACTATAAAAACTTGCAGACAGTTGCTCAGACTAAAAAACTTCTGTTGTTATTTTTTGTTGTTGTTAGTCAGTATAATACAATATAAATGCAAAATCTATTTTCAGGCTTAAATATGCTTCTTTTTCCTTTTGCTTTCCTGACTGCTTAACGACAACAAAGCCAATATTGGGGTGACTTCTTTCTTCTTCTTCCAGTTGCAAAGTCACAGTGGATCCTCTGCCTCCATTTCATCCACCACTAACTTCCTCCTCTGTCACACCTACCCTCTGCACACATCTCCACCTGCTTGCCCTGCCTACACTCTCTTCTTCACCTCTCTTGTGCTCTTTCTGTTGCTTTGGATGGATGTCCCCAAATATTTAAACTCATCTAGCTTCGCTACTTCCTCTCCTTGTAACTTCCCCATGAAATCTGTCTCCCTGTCATTCACACACATCTATTCGGTCTTCCTTCTACTGACTTTCATTGCTCTTCTCTCCAGATCATACCTCCACCTCTCCAGCTTCTATTCCACCTGCTCCCCACTCTCACTATAGATTACAATGCCATGTGTGAACATGATAGTCCATGGAGACTCCTGCTTGACCTCATCTGTCAACCTGTCCATCACTGCTGCAAACAAGACTCGATCCTGATGCAATCCCGATCCTGATGCAATCCCAACCCCACCTTGAACCCATCTGTCGCTACAGCTGCACACCTCACCACCTCACCACCATGCACCTGCACCAACCTCGCATACTACTCTCCTACTCCTGACTTCTATTCTGCACCCTAACATATGCTTTCTCTAGAGTCACAAAAACATACTGACCTTCTCTGTACTTCTCTATCAACACCCTCACAGGAAACATTGCATTTGTGGTGCTCTTTCACCACGTGAAGCCAAACTGCCGCTCATTGATCATCATCTCTCTCTCTTACCCGGCGTTATGATATGACTCATTAATTTTAACCCTCTGTAGTTACTACAGTTTTGCCCATCACCCTTGTTCTTGAAAATCTTTACCAGCTGTCTTTTTCTTCATTGTCAGGCATCCTATCTTTCGGAGATTGTGTTAAACAGTCTGGTCAAAAAGTCCACTGCCCTCTCTCCTAGACATTGTTCCACAGTTATGTCACAGCAATCTGGACTCTGCTAGTGACCAAATTAAAACAATGTAATCAGTGCATTTGTGACCGATTTCATCTAGTGACAGCCAGAAGCTGAACCAACCATGTGCCAACCGGTTGTTTCCCACAGATCTCTATACGTTTTTGAGGTTAAGCGACATTTAGTCACCACCAAAGGCCCATTCTAGTACATAAAGCATAAAATAGACAATAATAAAAATCTGAATTTGTCCCTTTTTATTCTTACATTAAATACATTTATTGTTGTGAAATTTCTCATTTAAGCACCAAAGATTTTTACAAAGCTGTTCAGCTTATACTTAAAATTCAAATCATTGTCCACTCAAGTCCACCCACATTAGATCACTCAAAACAGCTTTTGTAAACTTCATTCCGGGAATTAAAGAGTGAACATTCTGCATCGAACCAGTGTTATCCATTGCATTTTCTTACTTAGCCAAACACGATAGCCAGTTGAAGCTAAAGCACTTAATTTTGTTGTCTTTCAACAACTAATGAACTGCTTTCTTTTCAGAATGGCTCGTTAACCCATCTGTTCGGACTTTATGAAGGATATTCTATTTGCTTAAATGCTGTTTTGCTATTTGCATCCCTTTTGTGTCTGTGACTGTTTACATGGCTATTACCAGCATGCAGGTTTGACCAAACCATGGCCACCAACAGCCAAGTGTCTCATTAGCCAGAAATACCAGCCGTCAGCCTTTCACTACAGCCTCTCTGATCTGATGCCTGGGACAATTACCCCCCCCCCCTATTCTGCACTCTCGTTTTATGCCTGTCGTTCTTTACATCACTCTCCCCTAGCGTCAGCTCTTTCAGCACAACCCTTGATTTGAGCCAAAACGCTTCCTGCCAAATAGCCAATCCCAAAGTGCTGTCTGCTGGATTAATACCTGAGCTCGCTAATTTATAATTGCTCCATTGTGGCATCTGGTTGCTGACAGGTTGGATCCTCTCTGTCTGCATCTCACTCATTGTCTAATTGTGATGGCCTTCTCTCCACACCCTCTTTTAATTTTTCATCTTTTTATCCCTGAGGGGAAAAATAAAAAACAAATAACTTTTTTTTAAAAATCACCACAGTTTGATCAGACCTTCCATTTTCTCACATGGAAGTCTTTTCTAGTGTAAAATGTCTTTTATTTACGCGTTTCTGTTGAGGGGGGATGACATTAGTTGAGGAGTGGATAAATAAAATCTTGTAACTCTTTGGAAGTCCCAACAGAATACAGGACATCACCAAAAAAAAAAGCATTTAATTCATGCCAGAACAAAAAATAAAAGTCAAATTATGGAACGTAACAACAGCTAGTGTTTGAGGAGGAAATGAGAGGGATGTAAACTCTGCTCACTTCACTGCTAAAATAAGAAGAAGCGGTGTAATGTGTATAAGTACCGAGCACAACTGTTGAGCCAGGCTTGTTTTTGAGGCTATGTAATCACAGTGACAAGTCTGCATACATTTGTCAACTATAACTGACACACTACATTGACTTTATGAATAGATTCCAGCCTCCATCGCTGCCTGTCTGATCATCCAGCCCACTCTCCTTCGCTGTTTTGTCACAGCTGCCTATATGGCTCTTTTTGTTAGGTGTACTTTGGCAGAGAAGCTTGACACGCCAGTGTGTGACATTAAATGACTGATCTCTTAGTCACAAGTGGTCATTTTTCAATATGATGCATCACTGTTGTGAAGGCAAAATCACAATCTTTTCTGAAACCTAAATTAGTAGTTTTAAGGCCTAAATTTAACCAAGTAGTTTTTAGTATCGGTTGGGTTAAAGAAAAATTGCAATTTTGCACCAGGACATGAAATATTAATATCTCATTATATAAACTGCAAATAGAAATTGAACTTTAGTGGTATTCTAATGTACAAATGCAGAAACAAGGGCGATGGATGTGATGGATATGTACACGATATTAGTAAGAAGAGAAAGTCGTGTGTGCAGAGGACAGCAAAGCTAACATTAAATCACCTCAACCAAAAACAAAACAAACAAAGAAAAACGGACAACCAACACTGGACCAAGCAAAGAAAATAACAATATCCATCACCTACTTTATGTGCAAAGACCTCCATCCATACAACATTATGGAAAGCAAGGGGTTTGTTAAATGTCCAACACACACACACACACACACACACACACAGCCATACCCAACCTTTAAGTGAAGTGAAGCATAAAGTTGAGGAATGTTTAAGGACAACAGAAAGGGTTACATTAGCTTGTGATGAATGCCTCACCTCTGTGGATTCATGTATGACTCTAACAACTCAGAATAGCTGTAGTAGAGTAGTTACCTTCACCAGGAAGGTTATGTTTTTGTTTTTTCTTTCTGTAAACACAATAGCTCTGATTAAACTTTGTAGGTGTAGAGTGGGGTTGTACTAAAATCCATTAAAAACTGGCATCCACCAAGGTCTTCAAGGTCAGCTTAATGGCTTATTGGTCGAAAACTGAAAAAAGCCTTCTAACGTAACGCTGTGATTCTGTAAGTATGGTGTGAATTGTCTGTATTGCAAAAATCACAACAATATTGTCTTATGAGTGACATGTTGGGGTGATATGTCTTTGGGTATTAAGTGGTTCTCATCTCTAGTTATTAGTACCTAAACAGAACCAAGTAGTTTTGGTGTCTAAACCTAACATGGTTGGTGTCTGTGTCAGGGTCCCTGTGGCTCAGTATGGCTACGTATGTGTTTATTTATTTTATTTTTTTGTTACTGCTCTCTCCCTTCCCCTCTTTCCCTCCTCCCTCTGCCTGGGTGGAGCTCACCTGTGGGTTCCTGCCCTTGGCCCACGCACCTGGTCGCAATCACGCACCTGTGGTTCAACACGAGTGTTCCAGCTCCTTTATAAGATGGCAGCTCTGTGTTTCTCGTCGCTGGACCGTTGCTGACCCTCGTCAGTGTAACCCCAGCTCAGTTACCTCTAGAGTGTTTTCTCAGCGATTTGCCTTACAATCCCTTCGTGTCTCTGTGTACAGATTCCCTGGACCAACCCCTGTGTTACCTGAGTGATTGGAGTGTGAAGGGGAGCGTGAGGAGTGGACGGAGTGTGTGTGTGACTTTCGGCGTCTTTCCCGTTCGTGTGTGGACCCCCGGAGCCCAGCTTTCCCCTCACCTTTGTAAATAATCACCTGGTGTATCGTAATAAAGACTCTTGTGCTTTCAAGACCTAGAGCCTGTGCGTGAGTCCGTTCAGTCCCGCTGTGACAGTCTGGGCTTCTCTGCTTAGGCTACGTTCACACTGCAGGCAAAAGCGCATCAAATCCGACTGTTTTGACCCTATGCGACCCATATCCGATCATGGTATGACAGTGTGAACGGCACAAATCCGATATTTTCAAATCCGATCCGTGTCACTTTCGTATGTGGTACTGAATCCGATACATATCTGATGTTTAAGAAAGCGACTGTTGTTTGAATGGTCATGTTGCATTAAATCCGTCTTTTACGTTACTGACACAAAACAGACGCCAATTATCAGCGCCGGACAAGCGCCTGAGAAGACATGGTAAATGGCCTGCATTTGTATAGCGCTTTACTCAGTCCCTAAGGACCTCAAAGCGCTTTACACTACATTCAGTCATTCACCCATTCACACACTGGCAATGGCAAGCTACATTGTAGTCACAGCTGCCCTGGGGCGCACTGTGCTGCTGGACACTGGCGCCACCGGGCCCTCTGACCACCACCAGTAGGCAAACATGGGGTTAGTATCTTGCCCAAGGATATTTGGCATGCAGCCAGGAGGCAGCCTGGGATCGAACCACCGATCGAACCACCGACCTTCTGATTAGTGGCTGACCTGCTCTGCCACTTGAGCTACAGCCACCCCATCGTGAATGCTTCCTGGCCATCCAGTGAAACTGTTGGGAAGACAACGTTGGAGAAACGTGAACATTTTATTTATACTGTATAATTTGCAGATTCTGACAGAAATCGGCAACTATCCTTTGAAGCACCGCTCCTCTCTAAAACAGCAATAAGGATAATTATTAGGCCATATGTAAATAACAAAATAACTTAAAGCAAAATTGGGAAACGTAAAGTCCGAAACAAGTCTTTATATTAAGAACCATCAGTCAAACAATACTGTTTGGTCTGGGTCTAAACAGAGGGCGTTGTGTGTGACGTCTTCTTTTGCGCACGCGGGCCGCTTTGAGTGTTCACACTAGAGCGTGTTTGCTGTCACATTTTATTTGTAGTGTGAACGAGCAGACAAAAAAATCGGATTTGATAAAAAAAAAAAATCAGAATTGAGCATTAAGACCTGCAGTGTGAACGTAGCCTTAGACTGCTGCCCATGTGACCTGAACACAGATAAGTGGTGAAAGAAGGATGGATTGAATGAACCATATGGTGTCTTATGGCTAGCAACATGATGGGGAAATTGGTGCCAAAGCTTTTATTCATGAGTCACTGTGTTAAAAAATCTTATTCATTGCATGACAATCCCATTTTTAATTAATGTTAATGACAAACAAAGGTAGGCAGATGGTGTTATGAATTTTAATTTGTTAAGCCAATAAAATTGTTATTAGTATACAATGTACCTGAGACTGTGTCACATACATATGGCCAACCCAGATGTGTTTGGGTGGTTTTTCTCCGCACAGGGTGTTTAGTTGGTTCAAAGACTTGCGTGAACTGTACAGTGCTTTGGGTTGTTTATTGTGTACATTTCTAAGACTAGATGACATGAAAAGGAATATTAATCTACACATAGCAACATAGGAAAGTGGCATGTAGAGAAATTTAACAACAAGGTGCAAATCTAGAAGACTGTACCTTACACATGGGTCACAAGGCCACAGCTCTTTTGCCCTTACATGACATCTCAGATTGTGAGACACTGCAGCAATAATGGGGCCACAGCCTCTGAAAAGGTTTCACTGGTTATAAATTAAAGATGCAAATACAAACACAGCCAGCTGGCCCAAAGTGATCACAGCACACTGGTCACCGAGACCCCCGAGTGGCTGCCCCCTCCTCCCGCGCCAATGCGGGAAGGAATCAGAGCTGTGTCAGCACAATGACGAAGAGGACAGAAAGTAAGAGGGTCACGTGTTGCGACGTCACATAGTGTCTGTCACAGAGCGCCTGTCTAACGCTGGATGACAAAAGCAGCTTAGTGATATTAAAACCTTGAGTGTATAAAGGAACCGGCAGCAGATTTCTGTTTTAAAAATACATCGTTGAGGGAGTCACGAATTAAGACTCAGCAAAACAGAAGCCTTTCTTCTAACAAACTGCGAGAGCACTCATGATAAGCCAAGGATGACTCAAGCTGTCACGAAGTGCTTCTTTTCTTTTACCCCCACCCACACAAGCCACTTAAGAGTATAAATTTAGGATCAAGGTGGATGCAGTTTTGTCTTGACACAGAGACATCTGTCCAAAAGTCTCAAAGACTTAAGATGATATTTATTACTTTTCTGAGATGTTTTTCTAACCAAGTGTCTATCTATCTAAGGCAACATTAAAGACTGACTGAGCTTTCATTTTTATTTACCACTTTTATTTATCAAAAGACTAAAATCTGAATGGCAGTGTTCAACAGGTTACAGTTACTATGATATGTGATGAAATTTGTATCTCCTCTGGTGGTTACAAGTCATTCGGTTCCAAACTAGCTGTTAATACAAAGTATACTTAAATTTAATTGTGTAATGTACACAATTCAAGACTTTCACATTTCTATTGTCCACAACAAATGATGAAAATGTTAATAAATAACACGGGAATACTTTCAATAAAATATTAGAATGTTTTCTTCAGTAATCAAATCACAGGTGTCTACACATCCATAGTTAATACAGGATAAACTAGGACTATTAATTGCCCATATGGCAGACTTATAATTTTGACAGTATGAGAACATTTAAACTAATGACAGTGGCAGACTGTGAAAACCCCGAGCATATGTAATAAAAAAAAAGAAATCCAACAAGATTTTGGAAAAAAGATTAATTGGATTTTTAGAGAAATACAAGGTTCTGATGATAATTATAATTATTCATATTTTGGTCATTTTTTACCGTTATTTAAAGTTTTTATTTCATTCCCAAGATGAAAATAATTATATTCACTTTTGACTGAAAGCTTCAGCTGATTATACCTGCTCTTTTTAAATAGCACAATCTAAATGGCGCCATTTTTAGCCAAATCAACCACCAAAGAAAAAAACATATTTAAGAAACATGTAAAGAAATCAGACATTAAAGACAAAAATGAACAATGACAGTCACATCTTTGTTTTATAGTACTGTTGTTTGCTATGTACATCGCAAAAAGGTGCTAAACAATCTGACCTCTTTCAAGAAGGTATCTTTTATATTTGCTTTTAGATTTTTGTTCATTTCTATGTATATTTCTTCTTTTATATTTTATATGACATTTCAACATAATTTATGGTCAATTATCAAACAAAAAAAATCAGTTTTATACACTGTTTCTCTTTAAATAAGTCTTATTTGAACTTTCAATTTCTTATCCACTGTTTTCAGCACCTGTTCTAGACTTTTCCAAAAGCAAGATAAATTTATCTCGTCAATGAATAAAGTCAATTTTAATATTTGCTTTGTGGATATAATTTATATGAATGGTTTGGGGTCCAGTTCAGAACCTTGTGAAACCCCACAAATTATTATTTAGTATCTGCCAATATTATGTATCTCTAGCTTTTTTAATAAATAATTTGTGATCTTTAGTGTCATCACTAAACATCGTCACAATACTTTTTTTTCTGTCTGTTGCAAAAGACAAATCCTCTACAACTTGTATCACTGCCATTTAGCTTGACCCAGTTACTTATGTAACCTACAGGACAGGTGCAGTTATAAAGCCCTCGGTGGCTTCTTATCAACAAACAGCAGTAACTACATTTGTGTTGTATAGACAATAATTATATAAGTATGACTTGTTTGTGCTCCCCTTTTTTCCTGGCCTTGGCTTTAATTCAATTTCACTTAGAAAAGCATGACTACAGCACAGAGTGTCAGATGACTTCCAAGTTCCCCTTACAAAATTTCACCACCTGCCGGCTCTTGTGAAAGTGTAAAGTTGTGGGCCTAACACGAAGACCGCTGCAGTTTAGCAGTGTCATGGTGCACACCTGCAGGCAGTAGCACTTTCTCTCACACGCTCTTTGTCTTTCTCTCTTTCACTCTCACACACACACATGCAAACAATAATCATGCCAGAAAGCAGCTCTTTTTGTTCACATTGCAAAGAGATAGAGGAACACACACACACATAACTACACAAATACACACAACAAACAAACAGGTTTATCTGAGGAATATTCAGTTTTATTACATGCTTCATTTTCATTTCCCTCAGATTCCCTCAGAAAGCACAATTTTTTTCATTATCAGTTCGGTAGCTGATTTAGAATAATAACTTGCCACCACACTGGTTGCTAAATGTGGCTCCATGTGTTAAAATTTTCCTTAAATGTAATAAAGCTAATGACTTCAGCATCACTTCCATTGCTTGATAGCTGAACCATAAAGAGGTGGAAATAAAGAGAGCTGAGAAGATGTGTTGCAACAAAGACTTGTTCTAATGGTGTATAAAAGTTTTGTGTCTTGCAGCTTTTCGACAGGGTTGTCTCCAAATGTCTTCCCATGAAATATGAATGGCAAAGCGGCATTGCATGATAGCACGGTTAGGATCAACGGTAGGTTTTAACATAGTAAATTTACTCAAGTACAGTTTTAATGTACTATATTCAAATGGATTACAACTTACCCAGCAGTAGGTTGTAATTAAAATCATCTTTAGGTACAACATTAGAGTGATTTATGCAGTAATTATTCATTAATTATGATCCAGTAATGTAATGTATGAGTCTGCAGGGGGATTCTGTGTAATGAGTACTATTTTAGGTACTTAATTAATTAGGTAGGATTATTTTCTTAAATAAAAAGTTTAACTCCTTCGCCATTCAGTGCCACATACATGCCTAACTGAAAAGGAGTTGCTGTACTTCCACCTCTACGTGGCATATTTTACATTACCAAACAAAAGCAAATGTTAAAAACTCACATCATTGTCCAGTACATTTATCCTTTCACCAAGTAACAGGACACCAACCCTTTTCTCTTTTTCACTCGTCTCTGCAGTTTTTCTCCAAACTGCTTTGATCCTTTGAGCTTCAAGGTTCACGCTGGCTGCTGGTTTGATGATGATGAGATGATGATGATGAGATAGCCTTTATTTGTCAGTTGCAGGTCTTTTGCCCACAACCGTTTAAGGCTGGCTCTGAGCTCTGAGCAGCTTTAGGTTTAGCTACATTACCTTTGTTAGCTTCTCTAAAGTGCCCATGCCCAGCTTGGTGACTTAATGGTGATGTACGTATCTGATCAGATTTGTTTTTTATTGTTGAACATTTTTTCTTCCCTGTGGCTTACTTTAGCAAAAATATGTGAGGACATACTGTATGTAAATGAACAGACATATGGTAGGTTGACTTGCTGGTTATTGGTCAGAGCTAAGAAGACTGGAAATTGGTTAATTCCAGTTCCTGGCTGGTCAATTAGTGCATTTCTACTGGTAACATCAGTCTGGCTTTTTTCCAGTTTCACACACCTAAAAAGGACCAAAAAAACCCTCTTTATTGATCAACCAATCACAGAAGAGATGGATAAAACAGTGGAGTCTGACGGTAGACAATGTCCAGACTTGGACATAATCATGCTCATATTGTCTTATTCATGCATTCTGACTTTCCACAAATTTCTGTTTAGTTGTACCGGATAATCAAAATTCCTTTTTATTTTTCCTTTAAAAAAAAAAGGGGGGGGGGGGGACTTTAACAAAATCAAATTTCTACCTGATATTAAAAAGTATAACCACTTCCATTCAAAATACCAACTTGCAACATACAATCTCAAGAAATACTTGAGATTGTCATTTTCGTCCCTTTTCTTTAACCAAATTCAGCTCCTATTTGCAACTATCATTGCATTCATTCAGGATACCTGCTACAAGTGTGGGTGGCTGTGTGTAAACATTAAATAAACCCATGCATTGCAAAACAAAGCACTTGTAAATCATAATGGCAGCCATTATTATTGTGGGCACCATCAGAGGAAAACAAATGCCCCAGAGACGATGATTAACCAGAGACTTTTAGAGGTAATCTGTGCCCCCCAAAAATAGCACTAATGGAGTTTTTTTTTTAATGACACTAAAAGGATTTGCATATCACTTTTATAAAGCTTTGTTGTTTCTAAGTGTAAAACTTTTACTACGATGGGTGCAGGCCAGTGCAGAAGTAGCATGGGAAGCAAAGGTTGATCTGCAAACAAAACAAAAAAGAAGAAATGAAAAGAAAAAAAAGATGGTTAAGTTTTCTCTATATGGCAATGCATATCATCTGAGGACACAACTTTAACAAGTCACAATAACTGCACCCATAACTATCCAGAAGTAGATAACACATTTACCAAATTTTCTTCAAACTGGTTTTATGCATCTAGGCTAGTATGAGCACAACTGGTAGAAATTTGAATTAAATATATAACATAGTTTACACACACACACACAAATATGTGCATACCCACATTTTTAAAGTCTTATTTTGCTTTTCAATTTAAGCATTCTGGCAATGACCAGCTTGGTTTTTTGTAATCAATGTCACCAATGAGTGGTGAATCTGTCTGATGTCAAGTGTACTATTTTTCACTGGTAGTACATTATTAAACAAAGTTAATCTGCTGCCAGTTAATACAATACAGAAGTAAGTCTTTAATTATGTGAGTGGCGTTTTAGCTTTAGGCTTGTGCTGTCACATAAGAAGCTTTGAGTGTTTTTTTCTGAAAAAAGCCCATGATTTTAACGCTATACTGTTCATATACATTACTCGTGTCCTATAAATCTGACATATGACATCAGCATTCACAGTGTTCCATTAATTGACAGTTGACTGGTTGGTTGATCGTATTTAGCAACACCACTTTCCTATTAGTGTTGTTGTTTTCTGGAGGAAATTCAATTTCAAACCATTGCATATTTTGCTAAATGTGTTTAGAGACTTGACTAAAGTATAATGAATCACATTGTACTTGTGTCTAATAAGCTTGCAAACCCAAGGGTGTTCTAGTCCAACTGAAGTGCTTTAAAAAAAAAGTGAACACCTGCAACCCCCTGAAAGTAAATTGTGTTTCTTTCATTTTCTCACTTGAGAGTACAATAAAAAAAATTGAATGTGACTATCAGACATATGTACTCTAGCCACATTTATAGAAATTAGTTGAGAAAAACTTGTTTATGACACTTGGGTGATTTTACTACTTAATCACAGGTCATGACGGTAGGTTTCCTGATTGAGATTTATTGAAGCATATTAAGTCAAGTGTGTTCACATTTAGATAATAGTCCAGGCTAAGAGTGCTGCTCATGTAAACGTCTACCGGGCATTGGCAGGGGTAAACCAGCTGAACTCAAGGTCTAACCATTGGAATCAAGCTGAAAAGGTCATTGGTTTGATACCCAAATACCAATGGGAGGCTCTCAGCTGGAGCTGGAGAGCCAGGAGGTTTGGAGTGCGGGCTGCTGATGTGCACTTGAAGTGAAGCATTTAACCCACGGGTGCTGTGCCGGAGTTGACCCTGCCCTTAAATGGCCATGTGCACATGAATACATTCAGAGGATTTAAATTTCTGCATGTGTGTGTGTGAGCTTACTTGTAATATCATTAAATTACAGAGGGAAATAACCCCGCACGATTTGTCAAATTGTAGAGACCAAACAGTCTCTGCTAAATACAGTACAAATACCATATGCACTATAAATTACAGCACACTCTCCACTCAGGTCATTACTGCATAATCCTTATTATGTAATAATAAAATGTAATCTTTATTTAACCAACTCAAAGCATCTATGACAGCTTTGGCTTTCAGCTGCAGAGAGGAAGGAAGAACAAACAAACACAGATTCCCCTCTGGGAGCCGCCCATTACCACGACAGCCTTGCACAGAGCAGCTCCACTGGGGTAGCTCAGGGGTTGCGCATCAATCTTAAGCAGTACTTGTTTACTACTCCCACCATCCAATGCAGATTCTCTCTGCTGGTCTGAACTTCCTTAAGGTCAAGACTGAGCTATAGCACTTGTAATGGTCCACAGAGAAGGAGGTACACCCAGAAGCTGAGTAAAATTCAAAACTTTAATCCAAGACTTTTTTTTCATGCAGAGGTCATGCACACTGGTCAGTCAGCGAAAGTGAAGCATGGAGGCAAGGGGCAGGTGTATGGTGAATTCCATGAGGTAAAAAGGTCATGCATGAGGAAAAAACTAGAAAACCATACTGATAAGCCTGACTACGAGTTCAGACAATCTATGAGTAGGAATAGGAAAAGATCTTTCATATGGAGCCAATCTGATAATATATCTATATCTGTGTATCTACTGAGGAGATTGGCTGAATAGAATACTGGTGATACTATCCTACCCTTACTGGCCACTTGCTGGTACCACGTTGGACCTGCTTTTGTCTTCTGAAATGCCTTAATTGTTCATGGAACAGATTAGACAAGATTCCCCAAAGAGTTTGGTCCATATACATATGATAATCTCACAAAGTTGCTGCAGAGATGACAGCTGAGATCTGGTGGCTGTAGAGGGCATGCGGGTACACTGAACTCTGTGTCATGTTCAAGAAAAAAAGAGTTGATGAAGTTTTGTAACATGGTGCGTTATCTCCAAAAGTTGATTCTGTTCATCTGGACGTAGAGGTTTGCTGAGGAAACATTTCGTCACTCATCCAAGTGACTTCTTCAGTCTCAGCTGACTGCAGGTTTCCCCAATCTTATAAACGTTATCCTGCTGCATAGTTGCGACACTTACATGTTTCAGATCAACCAATACATTTTTAAATTAAACAAAGATAACCCAAGAAAATACAAAATGCAGTCTTTAAATCTGAAAATAGTCCGCTGTAGTCTGTTAAGTTCACGAAGCTGAGCTTAACTGAATGAACCAAACCCCAGCCTGATTACTGCCAGATCAGTTGAATCAAGAAATCGCTTAAATAGAATGCTTTTTCATAGCACTGTATTCAGAGGTTATTAAACTAAATGTAATGTAAGTAAATGTAAATGTAAGTCTTTGAAGCCTCAGAACTGACAAACAAGTACATAATGTGAGATGTATACTAGAAATCACTACATGCAATGAGGGGAATGCTTAAAAAAACTGTGGGGTCAACATTATCCAGAGGGAGTCCTGAAGTATAGCAATCAGATGAGAGACATGGCAGCGACTGCCTGCTTAAATTAGCAAAAGCAAACAGAAGAAAAAGCGAGATCCCGGAGATATTATCCAGTAAACACAATTTTTTTTAAAGTTTTGCTTTAGCACATTTTTCTTTTCTTCTGTAACCTCATGAGTCATTACCAATTCACAGTCATGACAGCAGCAGCTTTCATAAAGATGTTATTTCAGTCAAAACACATTCCCATAATGCGACATCACTACTGAAGTCTCATCTGTGAGACGCTGAGGCCTTGTTTTAAGCTTTAATGAGTTACTGACGGCAGTTTGGGCTTAGACTTGCGTTGTTGTCTGTGCGGCAGATTGATTATTGTCAAACCAGCTACAAATCAAATCAAACTGAAAAGGTTAATTGTTAGCCTTAATTTAAAGGGACAGAGAAAGAAACATAACCAACTTTAGCTTCAATCTCTCAGCCTCCAAAACTTGTTTTTGTGATTCAGCTGCTTGTTAAAGGTAAAATTAGGAGTTACAATTGAAAAGGTTGTTAATGGTGTTGGTGCCTTGGCTGATCAGAGTCTTAAAGCAAAAGTGGGAAATCGATTGGCAAGAACCTTCTCATCAGTGGAAACCATGCAGAGGCACAGCAGGTTAGCTGATGCACATCTCACCCAAAGAGCAAGATGAAATAAAGGTGCGAAGGAGCAAAATTAGACAGACACAAAAGAGCATGCATTACGAATCAGTTATAACAAGTCCAGCAATAGGAGGATATGCACTAAAAGGCTAAGACTGGTCTTTTTTGCTGAATATAGTCTTCTCTTGGGTGTGGAAAGAAAGAAAGACTGTGAGGATCAGTTTTTAGGCTTTCCTGGATTTTTCTAGTTGCTTCAGTTCAACACAAACCTTTTCTTGGCTCAAGCAAGAATTCCAGGACTTTCGCATCAACCCCATGTTGTGTGTCAGTGATATAGCATTTAAGCTAGCCAAGGAATTCTCCTACTTAATTTTCCTATTCTGATCAGGAAATTGGTAAATGAAAATTAGCTTTAAAGAAATCTCAGTCTCACTCAATTCGACAACTGAGAGAATGTTAGGGTATTCAGTGGTACAGCCCTCCTTATAGTCAAGATCTGTAGTCAACATAGTCTAGAAAATAAACTAAACTGCTATAATCGTGGCCTGTACTGAAAACAAGATGCATCATAGCCAATCTGTTTTTTGGGGTCAAGGATTGATACTCGTTTGGACATTTCTGTTTTGGCAGATGTCTAATCAGATTAAATTAACTATGATCACATACTGATTAGGCTATTGTTGGAAACTAATAGCTGTTGATAGGATCCTATTTTCTTCCATTATTCAGTTCAGGCTCAGTGTTGAGGGGCTTTGTAACCCACTTTCAGCTAAGGCTCGTTGATTTAGAGCAGCTCCTACTGTGTAGCACCATCTACACGAAAGGAATAAGTGCATAGGGAAAAGGAATAGGTACCAGTTTGGAATGTGGCCGTAAAACGGACTTCAATTAAAAGGCAGAGGAGAAATTATAATAAACTGTCCAGTTTTCTGTGGAAAAACACAAAGACCATAAATGAAATGGGGGGGGAAAATATCAACTCATAGAGAAAAGTGTTACCTAATCGCAATTAATGCCAGTGGTTTGGGTGGTCAACTAACGCCTGATGTAAATCCTAGGTAGTCATTTATTTCCATCTGGATAATAACTGGTAGTGTCCAGCTTGAAAAGAAAATACTAATAGCTTGTGTCTAACTAACAACCAGTCAACCTATTCTATGTTCTTAAAACTCTTCTATATGGAATTTTAAGCTCTACTGCCATAACATATTATAAATGAAAGGTGAAGTCCTTCATATGTGCTATTGTAGGTGCTCTATAGCAGTGATAACTCATTTGCCTATATGTAGCTCACCTAATGGTCACTTGAAGTTGACTTCAAAAGGAAGTGAATGGCTTCATTTTTATAGAATTATCTGATGAGCAAGATATTTTTGCTTCATTTTTAGTGAGAGAAATTATTTTATTAGTCTGTTACTTAGTATCAATTATAATCTATCTGATAGTGAATGAAGCATTACCTCATACCTCCATCTCATTCAAATTTGGTCACTTCTGGCTTCAAAGGCCCTCATGTCCCAGAGGCCTGGTTCATCTTTTATATACAATCTATGAGTTTGATTATTCTATCATTAGTTGATGTGATATAGCAGTACCATAGGATTTACAAATACTTCAAATCCATCATTTTAGTTTAAAAAAATAATATTAACATGAGGCAGGATGTCCTTGTGAAGAAAAATATAACTTGTGAAAGAAAGATCTTTGACCTTTTTTCTATCATTTGTGTTTGAAGGCAAACAATGTCCCGTTTTCATTAACAGCCCTGAATTAAAAATTGATTGATACTTAGCTGCACATTCACAGCTTCTTACGGGACTCCATGTGATTGGTGACTTTTGTTATGGTAGACCATGCTAAATCAGGATACTGTCATGGTCTGGGCGAGCCTGAGTAACTTTCCACAGCATCAGCTCTCCTCCTCTGGGTGGAGCCCTTCCTGCCCCTCCCCGTTCCTCAGCTGCAGGCAATTATTCTGGCAGTATTTAGGAGCAGCGCACACAATGAGTCTTCGCCAGATCGTCTGCTAACCTCAGTTAGTTCACAGCCTCATGTTCCTGTGTATTTATCAGTGTGCATTACTTACCTCTCTCTTCCTGTCTCCTAGTCAGTACCTGGACTCGTCATTCCAAACCCTGCCATAGCCTTGCTTCTGGATTCTGGTCAGCTGCTGCTTAATCCTTTTCAGACAAACGGCCATTCTCACCTGCCTGCCTCCCTGCACACCTGTATTGGACTCAGCACTCACCTGGACCTCGCCTCCACCTCCAGCTAATATCCACCTGCAAACATGTAAGCCATCCCAGCTTGTCAAATGGGGAAAC
This sequence comes from Astatotilapia calliptera, assembly GCF_964374335.1. Taxonomy (NCBI): domain Eukaryota; kingdom Metazoa; phylum Chordata; class Actinopteri; order Cichliformes; family Cichlidae; genus Astatotilapia; species Astatotilapia calliptera. The sequence goes on along the minus strand of NC_137443.1, from coordinate 35,738,162 downwards.
ACTCACAACTCCTTGGACTGTTCTGATTTTCCTCTCCTACGTTTCAGTGCCCTGGTCTGCCACAGTTTCCACAGCCCCACTCCAGTCTCAGCAGTTTAGTGACCTGACTGTTCCATGCTCGCCCTAGCCCCGCACCTCACAGACACCACGCTTTTGCACAAAGCTTAATCTTGTTTTTTGTCTTGAATATTTATGTTAGGAACACTTGTAAATAAAAGTTTTTGTTTTTGCAAATCACTTCGAGCTTCCGGTCTTTGGTTCTGCGCCTGAGTCCATTCCACGCCACGGGCCTCTGAGCCCTAACAGATATTGGGCAATGATATATATATATATATATATATATATATATATATATATATATATATCCCACTGCTGTTCTGCATAGGCCTGAACCCCCTCAGTGAGATCATTAACAAGGCTGGCTACGGATACCGACTACGGAACGGAGCAGTTGTCAGCCACCTCCTGTACATGGATGACATCAAGCTGTATGCCAAGAGTGAACGAGACATCGATTCACTGATCCACACTACCAGGCTATACAGCAATGACATTGGAATGTCGTTCGGACTGGAGAAGTGTAGTCGGATGGTAACAAAGAGAGGGAAGGTAGTCAGAACTGAGGGGATCGAGCTACCAGAAGGCAACATTGCAGACATAGAGGACAGTTACAAGTACCTGGGGATCCCACAGGCGAATGGGAACCATGAAGAGGCCGCTAGAAAAGCTGCAACCACCAAGTACCTGCAGAGGGTCAGGCAAGTCCTGAGGAGTCAGCTGAATGGTAAGAACAAGATCCGGGCCATCAACACGTACGCCCTGCCCGTGATCAGGTACCCTGCTGGGGTAATAGGCTGGCCAAAGGAGGAGATAGAAGCCACTGACATAAAGACAAGAAAGCTCCTTAACATGCATGGAGGGTTTCACCCCAAGTCCAGCACCCTGAGGCTGTACGCTAAGCGGAAGGAAGTGGGCCGGGGACTGGTGAGTGTCAGCACCACAGTCCAGGATGAGACAACGAACATCCAAGAATACATTGGGAAGATGGCCCCAACTGACCGAGTGCTCAGTGAATACCTCAGGCAGCAGAAACCCAAGAAAGAGGAGGGAGACGAGGAACCATCATGGAAGGACAGGCCCCTGCACGGTATGTACCACCGGCAGATAGAGGAGGTGGCTGATATCCAGAAATCCTACCAGTGGCTGGACAAAGCTGGACTGAAAGACAACACAGAGGCACTAATCATGGCAGCACAAGAACAAGCTCTGAGCACAAGATCCATAGAGGCTGGGGTCTATCACACCAGGCAAGACCCCAGGTGCAGGCTGTGTAAAGATGCCCCAGAGACAATCCAGCACATAACAGCAGGGTGCAAGATGCTAGCAGGCAAGGCATACATGGAACGCCATAACCAAGTGGCCGGCATAGTGTACAGGAACATCTGTGCCGAGTACAACCTGGAAGTCCCGAGGTCAAAATGGGAGATGCCCCCAAGGGTGGTGGAGAATGACCGAGCTAAGATCCTGTGGGACTTCCAGATACAGACGGACAAAATGGTGGTGGCTAACCAACCGGACATAGTGGTGGTAGACAAACAGAAGAAGACGGCCGTAGTGATCGATGTAGCGGTTCCGAATGACAGCAATATCAGGAAGAAGGAACACGAGAAGCTGGAGAAATACCAAGGGCTCAGAGAAGAGCTCGAGATGATGTGGAGGGTGAAGGTAACGGTGGTCCCCGTGGTAATCGGAGCACTAGGTGCGGTGACTCCCAAGCTAGGCGAGTGGCTCCAGCAGATCCCGGGAATAACATCGGAGATCTCTGTCCAGAAGAGCGCAGTCCTGGGAACAGCTAAGATACTGCGCAGGACCCTCAAGCTCCCAGGCATCTGGTAGAGGACCCGAGCTTGAAGGATAAACCGCCCGCAGGGGCGTGCTGGGTGTTGTTTTATGTGTTGTTTTATGTATGTATATATATATATATATATATATATATATATATATATATATATATATATGTGTGTGTGTGTGTGTGTGTGTGTGTGTATATTACACACAATACCTGTAAACCATTACCATATTTGTACTGTAATTGTGAGAATATAACACAGAGTACTGGTGAATTTTTACGGCCATTATAGGGGATAAATGTATTTTCCCAGAATTTTTTAACCTACATCTCTCTTCTTTGCTTTTGTTTAAGATCCTTGGTTGTTATCAAGAAATAAAAACGGGTAACATAATAAAATTTGCCCTTATACAACCAGTTAAAGATGATATGAACTATTATAATCTTCTGAATCTAAGTAGGAATTTGAAGGTTATCACCGCTGGGAGTTTAGTGATGAATGCAGCTGGTGGTTATGTGTCTTACTTGTTTTGTGTATCTAAACAGAAACATGCTGCCTTTCAGTTTGAAGAAGTGTGAACACAACACACAGCTGACAGTCGGTGACATAACTGCACCAATGATCCAATTGTACTGCTGCATATCAGCGCTGACTGTTGATAGACTTACGTACGGCGTAACGCTAATTTACTTCAAGAAGCTCACTGCACCCTTTCCTTCCATTTAACGCTTCAGTGTAGGCCTGAGGGTATGTGTGTGTGTGTGTGTGTGTGTGTGTGTGTGTGTGTGTGTGTGTGTGTGTGTGTGTGTGTGTGTGTGTGTGTGTGTGTGTGTGTGTGTGTGTGTGTGTGTGTGAGAGGGTATGCATAAATTATGGCTCCTTATGTTTGTGCCTGTGATTGCAGCTTCAGGTTTATTTTGCATTTCTCTCCTCTGCATTGGATTACTTTTCGATAGGTCGTAATTAAAATTAGGTTTATATATCATTAAATTATCATTAAAAGGGAAAAATTTAAATGTGAATGCTTTATATGTAGAGCTGATCCAGTTCAATTTTATCTACATATAGAGAGAGCCAGTTTACAATCAACAATCAGAAACTCAGCAGTCAGAAAATTTCCTATGAGCAAACACTTGGTGACAGTGGCAAGGAAGAACTCATTTTAACAGGAGCTGAAATCGTGCATATAATTTTGCAATTGCTTGTGATATTAGTTAAAACCTCTATGACTGATCTAGGGAACTTTCAGTTAAAAAATCATTAAAGTTTGCATTTTGAGTCATTCTACAGATGACTGTATTTCAACATGCTCAATGTAAAATACAGTCACAGTATAATTAGAGTGTCTGCAGCCTGCGTTTAAGAAAAGTCACTTTAAACTTTCAGGTTTCAAGTCACTTACTTCGGTTTGTTTTAATGTCATTTCAGTCTCATATTCACCAAAACACTCACATTATCTACAACAAGATGCTGCTGCAGACAGTCCTTGACTGATCAATAGTCAATCATTTGTCATCATGTAATCAGTGTGTTTTGCATGTAAGAGTCTGTGACATACAAAAGTTTCAGTGTATGGGACATGCACATGGGATCTGACAAGCTGACAGTTGTCCAGCTGTCCTAAGAGTTGCAGTGTCAAACCGACGTGCCTGCAGATTTTTTCCTGAGCTGATTAGAATGTAAATAATGTGCTCTGCTCTGAGCTTTGACGGGGACTTTATCAATGTGAACATGATATCAAGGTGCAGCAGGAGGTGGGAAATGGTAGAGAAACTCAGAATTGGTTCAAAAAATCTGGAACTGATGAAGTTAGGTTCAGATAGCCGATTACCCCGGTGACTTACTCAGGGTTTAAGTGAATATGGTAAAGGTCTTAACCGTCACCTCAGGATTAACCAGTTGTGCATCTGTCTGCCTCTCAGACATCAGTGATGGACACAAACTCACTCAGTTAGTGTCCACAGTTTTTCAAAATAAAAGACTAAATATATTTATAGGCGCCTATTGAGATGCTTTGATGTCTGACTTTGAAACAAAGGTTCATATCAGATATAAAATCAGATATTTAGTATAAAACCTCCTGCTTAGTTCATTTATTCACCAGAGTGTTTTATAATTACAATAAATCTATTTATTTATTTAATAGGCCAAGCTTTATTGGAAGATAACAAAATGTGCAAGAAGTCAGATTTTACATGTCAGATTTTTTTTTTGATAAAAGTTGTCAGATTTCCAAAATAAGAGCCCAGCGTTAGTTGTAGAATATTACTGGCTCGAACAGAATTATGTTAGATACATAAAATAAAAGCCTACGTGATCTAGATGTGTCAAATTGTCAGTGTCAAAAATAAAACTCATTTTTATTACTCTGACCATGCGCTACCAAAATAAGGATCTTGTTTTAGTTACAGACTATGATTTTCTTGCTCAGATCTATATTCAATTTTCAAAATAAAAACCCAGTTGAATGATTATATTTATTTTGACACCTTTTTTTAAACGTATTTTACCAGCAACTTCAGAAAAAAACTCTCACAACTCATTTGAGGGTAATTAACTGTTATTAATTAGATGGTAGCAGTGAAACAAATCAGCATGTGATCCCGGTTTGGCTCCTGTGGATCAAATGGAAGGCCGCAGCCTTAAAGCCCTCTTCTTTTACGATCGTGGCTCAAGAGTTGGGCGTTCGTCTTGTAATTGGAAGGTTGCTGGTTCGAGCCCCGGCTCCGATAGTCTCGGTCGTTGTGTCCTTGGGCAAGACACTTCACCCATTACGTGAACTGGTGAATGTACAGTGAGCAAAACCTCTGACCACCACCAGTGCCTACTGGTGGTGGTCAGAGGGCCCGGTGGCACCAGTGTCCGGCAGCCTCGCCTCTGTCAGTGCGCCCCAGGGCGGCTGTGGCTACACTGTAGCTTGCAATCACCAGTGTGTGAATGGGTGGATGATTGTCTATAGTGTAAAGCGCTTTGGGGTCCTTAGGACCAAGTAAAGCGCTATACAAATACAGGCCATTTACCATTTATTTGAAACAATCCTTGAAGAAGGTTTTGCTCACTGTACATTCACCAGTTCACAGAGCCCTAAGAATAAGTCCATTGTGCACTGTTTCTCAGAACTGTTTCTTCGTGCTGTTCTGTTTGTCAGGGTGACTCGAAAGCTGTGTGGAATGTCCTTGATACCCAGGTTGTTATGTATTGCTCTCCTTTCTCTGTGCCCACACTCCCACTCCTTATCTTGACTCTCAAACCACCAACTGCAGAGTCAGGGGGTGCATTCAGTTCCACATTAGCACATTGTCTTCCTTTGATGTCTTCCCTCGAGTGAGCCCCCTAGTGATGAAATTTGTTACATCCAAGAAGTGAGTGGCTCAGTTCTCCAGAGAGGGATCATCTCAAGTTCACTTTGAGTGACCTTCACGTAAAGTAAGTATTGATTAGGAGGTAAACATCACCTAAAATAAACAAATAAACAAATAAATAAAAGATGTTTCGGGCTGTTTTTTCTTCAGCTTAAACCCTTTCACACTGCAGCACTGCTACTGAACCGATAATGAAAGCAGAACAACTTGAACTTTATATTTAAAGCCGCCCTGTGGGGTTTTCCTTGTAAACAAAGTTGTGTTTACATTCAGTGTTACACACTAAAGAGCCTCATGTGTGTCCTTGAGGCCTGACAAATGTGCTGAATGTGTTTCCTTCATCATGAAACACTTCTAGAGCCATTTTCCACCAAATATATATTTTAATATCGTGGACACGTTACTGAGACGCTTCTCACCTTACAAAAATACTCCACCAATAATAATTCACCAAAAGGTCTGTTGCAAATTCTCAGCAAAGGAGACACATATAAACAAAGTACAAGTTTTAAAAATAATGCTTTGTTCAGTTACTTCTGAGCTCCCGAAAATGGGGAACAATGTATAAAAATACTGGTTACCCTCAGCCTCCTGGCAGAAGAATCTTTATGCGATGTGTTAGCGTTCTCAGCATTCTGGTTTTTGTCTTTGTGTTCCATGGTTGCTCTGTCTCTCCTGTCAGCTGTCTCCCCATGTCAAATCCGTGTCTACGTGTTGTGTTTTCTGTTTTACTTTGTTAGTCTGTGTCTCATGTCAGTGTGTCTAGTTTGGCTTCCTCTGGTCTTGCTGTGTTTGATTACTCCTAGATGGTCTCTTCTCCTGTATCCCATTCCCTCGTTATCCCTCAGTGTATTTTAGCCCTGTGTTTCTCTCAGTCAGTGTTGTGTCGTCCCCTCATGCTGTGCTCCTCGGCTCTCGTCTCCAGGTTTCTTAGTGTTTAGTATTAGTTTCTAGTTTAGTTTTGGTTTTTGCAAGTTTATGGTTTATGAAGTTTTTTCTGCTACTGCAGTAAAAGCAGTCTCTTTGAGTTTACTCTTCCGTCTGAGTGTCCTGCATTTTGGATCCTGCGTGCCACAGCCGATTCATGACAGCAATGATGTGTACCTCAGCAATTACTGAGTAAAGACACCTATGACATGGTTAAAAAAAATCCCACTTGACCTCCTTCGTGTGCAATTGCATTAACAACATTTTCAGTAAATGTGACCTCTGACCTTAAAACATCGAGTTTAAAGTTTCTGAGATTCAAACTAGTCCATGATTTGTAGCAGCTTGTATGGTATTCGAAAGTCTTAGGCTGGCTCGTTCTTGAGTTATCATTTTCACAAAGTGAGTGTCAACACCACCTTTTACCCACCCAGGCTCACTCCCAGTGGTTTGATGACAATACCCCATCAGTATTTCAGTACAGAGGGCTAAAAATGGCTGTACTTCCTAAACAGTTAATGCAATATTTTAATGAAACCCCTTCAATTAAAACTGAAAGTCTGCACTTCAATCACATTTTGACTGTAAAAAAAAGTAGTATGCCTATGCAAATACTTATGGACACAACCACATTAGCAAAACAAGCATTATAGCAATAATCTTTGTGTCTTTGTTTCTGAATAAACACAAAGATGATCCATACGATACTATTTAATCAGCTTGCTAGCAACCTGTTTGGGGGTAGGGCTCATATTTGCCACTTTATGTACACCTATGCTTGTTTAGTATATGGCCAACCATAACCCTAGCCCTAAGTGCTTTTCTGTTAACTTGGTGGACGTCAGGTTAAATACCAAATTATAGCCACTGGTGTCCAGTTTTCCCCAGAGAGTAAAAGTAGAATCTGGCATGTGTAACCTTTACCTTTATGTTCATATTTTCAGCAAGAATTTTAGAATTGTTAGGAAATAAAAATCAAGAAATCAAGTTTATGAGAAATCAAATTGTACTTTCTCAGCATCAGTCTGAGATTTGTTTCTTTAGCATTGATTAACCCTCTATGGGAACCTGGGGCAAAACTGTCTCTCCCACTCTGATAAATAATACATGCCCAGTGTTCAGTTTTGTTTCACTTCATTTTGTTAAAAAGACAAATTCATTTAGGAATATGACTTCAGCTAAAGGTGTAATGAAGTGCATTGCTAAAAGATTAGATTTTAACCCAGGGCGTCAACATTATGTAATATTGCCGTGTCCCCTTGAGCCAACCCTTAATTTTTATGCATATTGTACATTCATTGTGCATATAGGGACTTTCCAGTTAAATATATTACTACAAGCTGTCTTGTGCAGAACTTGAAGCCTTTGTAGCCTGTGAGGGTCTGTGGCCACAGGGCAGCAGCCTTCTTTGCTGGGAATTTAATTCAGGTTTGAGGTGGAACAGCATTCCAGCACCTTCACTTAAGGACTAATTAAATCTGAGAGGCTGTTTAATATTAATCAAGTTAATTTCTCGTGTGTCGCTGTGTGTCATTTCTGTTTTTTCCTATATCTAAATATTTGAAAAACAAATTAGTAGTAGTAATAATAATAATAATAATAATAATAACAATAATAATAATAAAAAATAATAATACGTGCCTGAAGTTGGAAAGCAGTATTGGTAACTAATGTAGCATCTGCTTACAGATTGTTGAATTCAGTTCAATCCCTATACAGATTCAACTCAGTCAATTTTTATTTATATTGCACCAAATCACAATAGTCGCCTCATAGTGCGATATATTGTAAGGCTAAGACCATACATATTACAGAGAAAACCCAACAATCAGATGACCCAGCCATATAAGCAAGGGCTTGGTGACAGCAGGAATGAAAAACTCCCTTTTAACAGGAAGAAACCTCTGGAAGAACCAGGCTCAGGTAGGTGCAGTTATGTGCTGTGGTCGGTTGGGGGTGAGGGAAAGGCGACAACACAAAAGACACACTGTGGAAGAGAGCCAGAGTGTAAAATAAATTGCTAATAATTAAATGCAATAATGGTGAGCAAAGAAGAAAATCTCATTGCATCATGGGAAGCATCCAGCAGCCTAGGCCTATTGCAGGGTAGCTAAGTGAGGGTTCAGGGTCACCTGATTCAACCCTAAATATAAACTTTATCAAAAGTTTTAAGCCTGAGTTTTTGTTTTGTTTTTTAAAGAAAAGACCCAGATCTATCATTTCTACAAAATTCATGGACACTAGCTTAAGTCAACACAATGAGCATTTCATTTCATGAGCAAATTTTAGTAAGGGTGTTTATTGTGTTTATTGGGCTTTCCCCAAAGCACAATACAATGCAGCTATTCAAGCTGCACCTGACTGGACAAAATCCTTGTGGTCTGGATTCTGGATCACAAAGCAAAGCAAACATGATTGCTTTTCGATATATTGTTAAAACAGACTTTTGAAAAACAGTAGAGACAAGAAACAAAGCATTTTTATTACTAAATCAATCTTAATTTTAAGACTGAAAATGAGCAGTTGCAACGATTTTAAAAAAAATTACCCAGGTGCTACCTAGATACCTTTATTTGCATAGTAGCATTGATTTGTCAAGGACCCCCTATAATGCATTGACTCTGTAAAACGTGAAATATTTAATATTTAATACATAGCAAAAAAAAAACTAAACCAATGCCATCTACTCGTTTTGTACTATAAACCAATCTTCCTCAAGTGCCATAAGTGAGCAGGTCAAGTGTAGAGCAGAAACTGCCAGTGATGGTGTTTTTGAAGGTATTTGTGTCAAAATGCAATGCAAATAAATCTAATTGTTTCTTTTGAAAAGTTATAAGATACAACTCCAAAACAGGATGTGGCAGACAAATGAAACCACACTTATGAATTCTCTGCGGTTCCTATTATATTCTGGCTTCTGAAATTCTATCAGCATGACAACTGTGTCTCAAAAGTGCAGTACAATCAAAAGAATGTAAAAGCGAGAGACGGGAAGAAAAGTAAGGCAGGAAGAGGAATGGAAAGAGTCACAGAAATAGAGTGGAAAGAGAGGGGAAAAGACAAGGTAGAGCACAGCAAGAAAACTGCAGTCGCAGTCTGGGGACTGTTGGGAGTCTCAGTCTCTTTGAGCACAAGCCAACAGGAATCTGTGCTGCAAAAGTGATTCCTTTTAAAAGTGAAGGGGAGATTCCATCTCACCTTTCTGGTCTGATCCTCGTGTGCTTGTGGTTTAAATTTCCTTGAAAGCCTTCTTTGAGAGAAGTGTGATCTCCAAAAGCACTATTTAGCTTGGATTAATTGTAACAGTGTCTCCGGCATGTCACGGGGGATTGCTGAGACACTTTAAAGCTTTTAAAAACCACAGCAATGATAAACATGGCATGTTGTACCATTTCATTTTTACTGCCTTTACAGAGCTGCTTGAAATCGGAAGGCGAAGCCCGGTTTTTCTACCTAACTCTTCCAACACGGGCATTTTGTCAGAACCTCTTGGCATTACATTCTCCCATAGAGTTGATGTTCGGAAAGGGTGTGTGTTTTAACAAGTAACATCTTCCAGATTCAAAAAATTCAATTCTGAAGTTCCTAAAACTTCAGTTCCATTTGATACTAGCTCCAACATAACTCAATCAATCAAAGTAGTCTCATTTTAAAAAGTCCAAATTCAGCTTGGTACATAAAGGTGATTTTAGACACACTAGATTTTAAACTCTAGTGTTTCTAGAAAGGAAAACTCCTCAGGACACATATTTTGAGAGTGCATGAAGCTTTTTGTCTCAGAAGTCATACTTGTGACATCCAGTGTTCCAAAATCATTCCATATTTAATTTGTTTGAGTTGTTGTGCTCTCTGATAGAAGTGGGTAACCTGCAACTTCTTCTAGGCCTCACCTCCACGAATTCCAGCTACTGAACCGGACTTCTTGGCTCTCTTTGTGGCATTCTAATGGACTTATCTTACAATGAATACCTTTTTTTACGATACAGACGTTCCAGAAGGTTTGTACTTGGTATTTGTTGAGGCAAAGTCTTTACAGTATCAGACTTTATTTATCTGTTACTGCAGTTAGCATTGTACTCATTCAACTTACAAGCAGGTTGCTAGAACATTGATTAACAGACTCATCCCAATATCATCTCCTCTGGCTCCATACAGCCAGCATGGCAGTATCTCAAATGCTACTGTTGAGGCTTCTTAATGCATAGTGTAATATACACATACTCAACCAACATATTTTAAACCCTAATATAACAAAAAATCAAACTAAAACATAACCAAATGTAAGTTAAAGCTAAACTGAAAGTTAAAATATAAGTCAGCCCACCTGGGCATTAAAAAGCTGGCTGGTGTGTTTCCACATTCATCTCCTTGATGTCGGGTTTCTTTAGTGTCTTTTAATAAATTGTATTTTCATTAAACTGGATCTTTTGAGTGGACTTCCTCCCTTTCAATTACCTCAGGTCCTTTTTATGACAAAAGAACAAATGGAAAAGGACACCTTGTGTATCCTTGAGACATCCAGCTTAAAAAAAAGAAAGCAAAGTTGAACACCTATTTGATACCATCAGAAGTGGATTGGAATAGTTGGATGACCAGAGCGTGACAAGATTTATCATTGCTGTCATCATAACTACCAAATTTTTTTTAACACATTCTTGCCCTTTTATAGAAGAAAAATCGGCAGAAATACAGATATATTAGAATACAGGGCAATAGAGGCCGTCTATAAATAGAGCAATATGTGCCTTTGTGTTCAAACTTCTTCCTTTGATTTGACACTAGCTCTGGTTGCTGTTTGATGCAAGCAGAGACGCTGTCTGTATCCTCACAAATTAGGACACATATATTAGGAGGAATGAATGTGTCAGTACGCCACAATGCCTCCATTTCATTTCAGCGAATTTAATTAGATGCGATGCGTGTTTGCCTTAGACTTTATGTCTTTGCCTCATGCAAGAACATGCCACAATTAGTTGCTTTTGTATATGCCAACCTGTCTTTTTCTGTCATCAGGAAACATAAGGAAGAATGACTGGTCCCTTCTAAAAATAAGACAAGGTAAATCAAATAATTGACATCTCTATCAATTAAATAGACCTCTTTAATTCTTGGTGGGAAAATGGATGAATCCTATGTAATGAGGACGGCCACTTGCTGTTCTGACTTCAGCACCATCTAACCCTTGAGGACTGGTTTGATTTAATTTGCTTTAGTTATTTTCCATTTGTTACGGCTCTAGCAGGGCCTCCTCCTGAAGTTGCCCTTGTGTAGGTGTGTCCTGTCATATCTCTTGCCTTAGGTGCCACATTTTTTATACAGCTGACTCCCATCAGCAATTAGAAGTATTTAAGGCCAGAGAAAGGTGAGCTCTAGTGTCAGCGGGCCATGTTGGTGGTTGCAGCTAGTGAGTGGTGTGTTTGGTGATTGTTTGCTCCTGCTCAGTGGAGAGGAGTGTGTTTGGTGACTAATCCTTTTTGCACTTACTTTTTAGTTTACTGACCAACACTTGAGTTTTGGTTTGTTCCTCCTTGTCTCATTGCCTCCTTGTCTACTTTTTGACCTGGATAGCATTTGTTACTTTCCCTCATCCCATGGACCTTTTTAAGGGAACGTAACACATTTTGGTACCTATTAGTAGTGATGGGCAGATGAAGCCCCATGAAGCACTGAAGCTTTTCATCCAATTGGTTCACCCCAACGCGAAGCTTCATGAAGCTTCATTTGCTCTAGCAGGACACCTACTGGACGTAAAAATAATAGCTGGCATGAATTTGAAGAGTGTGGCATTTTGCACACAGCCTGTAAATGTCAACAACAAAAGGAGTGTGTAAAACACCTATAGTGTAGTGATGGCAGTATACTGTGTATATTTATGCTGGCAGTAGGGAAAATGATTATTTGCGGCAAAGTTCGAACCGCTTCATGAACCAGTCACGTGGTACAGCCGGGCAGCGAGGCTTCGGACGTCATCATTTTCAGCTCCTCCCATAAATGAAGCAAGCCTCGATACGCGCTTCGCGGAAACGCCCCCTCCATTACTCGACACACGCTCCGAAGCCTCGATACAGAACGTCACATCACTACCTATTAGTACGTATACATATACCTATTCTTAGGGCTTCCACGTAAATAAAATCACCACTGTTTCCCTGGCCTGCTCCTTGACCAGCAGCTACTATGCTGAACAGTGCCCAGGTGGTCCAAGGTCTCACTGACAGAGTGTGACATCAGGGAAGGGAAGGAAAATAAGCAATCCCAAAATTGGCTGTTGAATGGGAATCATAAAAACTGGAGCAAATGGTGTGTAATGGGACACATAATCCACCAAGAAAACAGCAGTTTCTTTGAATTGAGCAGCCTCTGTCCCATGATTTTAGTGTTGCTTCTAAAACACACGTAGGCTGTATCCCAATTCAGGGTCTGCAGCCTTAAAGTACGCATTTCAAGGCCGATTACGTCACAGCGGCGCGCCAAAGGCTGTCCCAATTCAAAGGCTGCTCGAAATGCGGCCCTGAAATGCGTCCTTCATTTCCCAGAATTTTAAGGCTGTGGCAGTGTAGACTTCGTGGCCCAACATATCCCAGAATGCATAGCGCAGCGGTGGGTGTGGATAATTTTGCCGAAAAAAAATGGTGGATGAGGGGTGCCCGAAGAGTAAACTTTAAGTAAGTACTGAATATAATGTCACTTATTTATGTGCAAATGTTTAATAACGAAGAACATTAAACATTACTGTTGGCCACATGTCGGCAAAGTTATGTGACATTAGTGATGTTTGTACTAACTTGGTTTTAAAGCTTTTACTTTAAAATATACGCCGTTCAATAGCTGAGTTTAATCTTACAGAGAATGATCAAAGCTCATGTAGAAACAAACAAACAAATGAACAAAAGATTTTCTCCTTCATTTCTGTCAAACAAAGCTGTATGACACGTTTCCAGTTGTCAGTATCATGGTTGCTAGGCAACCTGGGCAGCGCAACGGAGGCTAGACCGTCCTGTTTCACAAGCCTCGCACTTCCGGCCTTAGCGGTCTTTGAGTACGCGGCCCTTGAGGATCGTTGAGGCTGCGTACTTTAAGGCTGCAGACCCTGAATTGGGATACAGCCATGGACTTCAGACAGTTTCTGGAGATTCGGGTGAGGATATTTTCCACAGTTGTCCTTCCTTATATGGAGCACACAGCAGGAAATAGTTGACCACAGGCTTCTACTAAGAAAAGGGTTGAAATACTTTAACAGGACCACAAATAAACAGCTTGTGCATGCTGGGTATGTGGCTAAAACGTGTGTAGCTTACTGTATATTTAGCTATATACTAGCTTTTGACTTTGGGGGAATTGAACAAGCTAGTGGCTGGTTAAGAGGTGTAACTTTTTATGCAGTGTCACAAAGTGACAGTATTAGCCAAAAGCTAATTGTAATTTCATTGCCGTAGCACCAGCATCATTCCTTTTCTTAAGCAGGCCTCACCAATAGTGTTGTAGGGCTGTACTCAACATGCAGCTAAGGCTACGTTCACACTGCAGGTCTTAATGCTCAATTCCGATTTTTTAATCAAATCCGATTTTTTTGTCTGCTTGTTAACACTACAAATAAAATGTGACATCAAACGTGCTGTAGTGTGAACCCTCAAAGCGGCCCGCATGCGCACTCTGTTTAGACCCAGACCAAACAGTATTGTTTGACTGATGGCCCTTAATATAAAGACTTGTTTCGGACTTTACGTTTCCCAATTTTGCTTTAAATGTCCAGTTCAACAGTATTAAAAAGATTTACAGCTTTTTTGACCCCAGCTTTTTTACAGCTTCTTTTACATATGAATAGTTTCACATGAAGCTGCAAGGTGGATTGAAATTTTTCAGAATTTTTAACAACTCTATTGCTGTAATGAAAAGCTCCTCTAATTTTAATTCTCTGCTGTGTTTGTGGTGTTGGTGCTTTTTGGAAGATTTATTAGAATCATCTGACAAATACTAACCTTCAGAAAGTTTGTGCTTTAGTTTTTGTGAATGAAATTCTTTTTTTTTTTAGTATCTTAATAAGCACTAATCAGCAGATGGCTCTGTGCTTTGTTCTGTATAATTTATGAATGCAGTTTGCTAACTATTAAAGTAAACCTCATATAGTGCACACTATTTGGAAATGCTTTGTAGTATGATCTGTGAGTAGGGGTGTAATTTCCTTGTGATTAAAAGGAATTTCAATTTTTTTTATTTGAAATTAAAATGTAATTATATGTACATATAAATACTTAATGTAGATACAAGAATAAGGAAGTAACAAGTCAGGAAACAGAAACAGTTATACTGTAATTTTACTGTAAATGAGTAGTGCAGTTTATTTAATTTTAAGTAGTGTAAAAACGACCTGGTAATTTTGCAGAAGAAGAAAAAAGTGTGCTGTACTTTTTGGGGTGTGGAATGGAAGAAGCTTCTCGGATGAGAGATGAAACGTCTTCAAGCAACTTAAAGAAGTCCAGATGCTTTTCTTTGCAAGCTCCTTTGACTACGATGACCTGGATGACTGAGAAACTTCACAGATATATTGGAATAGAATGACTTAACCTTCCCCAACTTCGGAGTATTTTGTGGGAACGGAGACTCACGTTATACTTTAAAAAGTTGTAAGTACAGTGTAAGTTAAAAAGAATAATAGTATAATCAAATACCATCATCCACATGAACATAATAATTAGTAAATAATGATGTAAAAAAAATAATAAAGCTGCATACATCTGCAAGCTGCTTAGCAACCCACCTCTACCCCAGCTCCACCTTTCAGGGTAACAATCATTCTTATCCTCGTTGTTATTGATATCTGCTCTGTTCTGTGCTGGTCTTGATGCTGCTGGTCTTGCTTCTAGCTTTTAACTTGTAATGGTAGGGAGATTCTAGAACATGCTACCAACTAATACACATATGTGTAAGTTCAACAGATTTAATGAAGCTTATGCCTAAATTCAGTAAGGAAAATCTGTAATCACTCATCTGCCTGCTTTCCTGGGCATTTGTCTGCTAGTGCGTTCTTTACATCACTTCCACTTTTCCACCCTGTCAAACTCAGGGCTGACAACATTTATCCATTTAAACCAATCAGCCTCCGCTCAGCCCACCTCCTCTCCATCTCTGCTTCACCTGAGTCACTCAGAACTCCGTCCAAGCATCCATTTTCATCTTCACCACCACCACCGTCTAGACTCCTATCACTGCTGGGATTCTGTTCTGCCACAATGGGTCATCGGAGTGTAATTGCCAAATAGATTAAATAATCATTCTACCTAAATAAATCATGTTCAATTCTCCCAAATGAGTTCTCCTTATTGAATTGAAGATCAACAGTCTCCTTTTCACTGTCTTTGACCTGAGTGGAATTCATTTTGGTAAGAGAACATTTTTGAATGATCCTTTGAAGACTAAACCATTTTTAAGATCAAACACCCGTGAGGCACTTTCATTTTCAGGTGAATTGAACTGAAGAAACAAAGAGGAAAGCACAACCGGTGTTATAGAGTAAGGCATATTTTCAGAGAAATCTATAGTAAAAACAAGACTGTTAAATGACAAAGAACTGATCTCAACTTTGGTGGAGGTTTCATTCAAACACATTAAAAAATGTTTCAAATTTGACTGAAAAGTGGAATTCATCACTCTTAACAGTGGCCCGAGGGAGTGCAAAGTGAGGCCGCACTTTGGCACTTTACTGCAAATGAGCCGCTCCACTCGAGTGGCCACCTGCTGAATACTGATGACGGTTATTGTGTTGTTTGACTTTCCACATGTTGTGGTTTTTAAGCAGGTGCATCATATTTTTAGCAATCACTGTAACGTGATCTCGTCTTGGAATTCACTACCACCATCATTCATGGTTTTTATTTGTATTTTTTCATCCCTGCTACCAAGTCCGATAAGGGGGAAAAGGTACTATTTCTTCCCGAGACTTTCCAGGTACACAATGATCAAATATTGCTCTAACTCACCCCGGTTTTCACAGCCTTCAAATTGTAGCACTACTGTTCACCCTTACTTCAGCCAGATCTCGACCAGAAGCTTTTCTAGGCTGCTATGATTTATATATTCTTGTTTTTCTCTTCGGTAATGTATACATTCACTAGCTGGTTCCATCACTTTGCACCGAACAGGTACTTTCAGCAACACAAATTTTACAACATAATCCAAGTCTCTCTCCTCTCAAAATATCTTTTTCCTGCTTCTACCTCAGTTGGATGTCATATATGCACTGTGTAGAATAATTTATGTACCGTGGATGGCTGTGTTCAAAGTCATCAGCAGAAGGGGAAAGTTTTGCTGTGCTCACATTAAACAGGACTTTAAAATGTGCGTATGCGTGAATTGGAAATTGGCATCAGATGTGGGAGTCCTATGTGCCCATACAGTGAAAATAATAGAACATCCAAAATGCAAAAAGTCAGGACCACAGTAGTTAAAACAAGATTTATTTCTATTTGCAGTAATGTCCAGTTGGTGGTTTTGTCTCCATTCTGGGACCTCCCTTCGTGCGACTGTAGCCTATAGAAAAGATCCACATAACTACAATGACACCATCAGTTGGTTTTGGACTTTGTATTTTGACATATTAGCATTAATGTTTTGGCTGCTGCCATGTTGGTTTTCTGGAGCCAGAGAGAAATAAGTGAAAGATTGCTAACAAAGCTTGCTAGTGTTAACTAACTGTATTTTTAAACTGTATGGTTGAAACACACTGACATGTATGTATTTAAAGCCTCAAGATTTTGTATTATCAGCTGTCATGTCATTTAAAGCCAGTCATTTAAGCCATGTCATTTAAAGCCAGAAGTTACTGTATTTGGATGAGGGGAACAAGTGATCAGCTAACGCTAACAAGCTTTGTTGGCAGACTGTATTTTTAAACTATATTGGTGAAACACGATGACACGACTATTTGAAACCTCATTGTTAGCATGCTACTCTATCATCCAAGTAAGTAACTTCAGGCACAAAAGATATCAACATGGCAGAAGCCAATGCTAAGTCAAGTCATGCTAGCAGGCTTGGTTTAATAATTGTAGTGCAGTGCAGTAGCCAAACAGACATATCTGCTAATTAATATTAAGTATTAGATTAATAAAGCCACTGAATTCCAGTCTCCAAAACTGAAGCAGAGGCTTCTATTAAATATGATCCAAAAGAAACTACTGCCCCAAACATTTCATGACTTAATTTAGTAGAGGTAAAGCCTGGCAGACAGCTATCAACAGCAGACAGCTATGTAAGTGACATCTGTCAGCCAAAGTTGGCATATCAAAAAATTGAAGCTTTACCAGGATTTGAATTGATGAGTTGCTGCAAACTTCACCCACTGTATTTTTTTTATCAATGGGAAAAACATTCACTATTATTATAGGACAAAACAAACTTTTTCATACAAGGCTGTAAACTGTCTTTTTGAAGCTCTAAAATTGAGCCTTTTAACACGGGAGTCTAAGGGACTGACTCTTTCTTTGAAGCCAGGCTGAAGTGGCCATTAGAGGAACTGCAATTTTGGCACTTCTATGTTTGCTTCATTTTTCAGTCCTAGAGGTTTCCACTTGGCACATTCATTTGAAAGTGGAGGCAGTGTTTACCCCATACAAAGCAGAACAGCCATCAGTCACAACAGACACGACACTGGATAAGTAACATGAAACAAAATGGAAATAGGAGGCTGGGGTGAAGGTGGGTGTAGGGGTATAGGGGGTCTTATGCATGAAAACTATTAAAATATTAGTTGTCATTTTGTGGACTTTTTTACTAAAATAACTGCATAATAAGTCTTTTAAACTTATTTTGATGATGTTTTGTCAGATTTTCACAGCAGGACTTTAGAATTAAAGAGAAAACTGTATGGACACACACTCAGTTGTTAAAACTGCCTAAGGTAACTGGCAACGTTACAATCAACCAATAAAATCCATTTAAATGTGGATGTTATTTTTCCTTAAAAGGATAAAAATATGTTCTGTATTGCTATCGTAGCACAACTGTAGTTTGTTCAAACATATTTTCCATTGTTTCCTACAATTCAGACATCGGACTCAGTTATAATTCAAGATCAATAGTGAAGTGTTTTTAGATCATTTGGGTAAAAGCAAAGGAAAAGCAGGAAATGGAGGGACCAAAACATTGGCTGGAAAGAATAAAGCACAGAAAAAGAGTAAGGATGCTTTTATGACAATGCCACCATTTCAACAATTCTATCACTGGTAAAAGGAAAAGTGAACTTGACATTTCTCAGACAGCACAAATTGAAACATCAACGCTGTTGGACCTCCTGCGAGGCACAGACCAGCTTCACAGCATCGCTCTAGCAGTGCATTTGTTTATCCGGAGACTCCCAGGAAGCTAAAGGTCATGTGTTTCTGAATCAACATTAGAAAATGGATTTGTGGGCTTGGGTATAGTTTTCCACAGTGCACCCCATTACATTTGCAGTATCCACTGCAGTTTGATCCTACTGACAGAACAAGTCACTTACTGGGTCAGCAAAGCAAACTCCATCAATTTCTTTTGTTGTTTTGTTTTTTTCTTGCCATCTACATTTATGTTATCGTATATCCAGCATGAAATTTTCATTTTCTGGTGTCTTTTCAAGCAGACGTCATTGCATATCATGGGTTTTACTGCTGTGTTTATGTTTTAAAGTTAAGCACAGCTCTCTGTTGATCTCCTTTGGCTTTTAATAAGACCCGATATTAACAGAAAATACTGTAGAACCATGAGCTGGATGATGTATAATCGTCATGGGACAATCCATGCCTTTGGATTGATTTTTTATTTATACATCCATCTACTTCTCTGCTTCTTTAATCCCATCTCAATTCCTATGTCTCTGTTTTGAAAGTATATATATAAAAACATTTCCTTGTCAGTCGTTGCAGAGCTGATTTTCTTCTTCACAGAGCATTTTTTATTTATGGCAACATAACTTGATTTATATATCTCATAGCAACAATAATTTGGGCTTTCACACTTTCATATTCATGGTTTCTGTGCCTCATGTACAGTTTTGTACCAAAATTCTGAATTTTTGTTGATAGTCTTGAGCAATCATTCTGAAGTTCTTGGACATTTGGCTGTTTTTTTATTTAATTTACAATTCAGTCCTACCTGAACATTTCCAGAGAAATATTTTTTTGTTTTTTAAGCCACTTAACACTGACCTATGAATTATTTAAGACAAGGATGTCAAACTCATTTTTAAATATCGAGGGACACTTTGACCTTAAGTGGGCCAGAACATTAAAAATCAGTATTTTAATGTTAAAAATAGTTCAATTTCAATAGTAATGCTGCTGCAGCCCAAGTCTTTGG
Source organism: Astatotilapia calliptera (assembly GCF_964374335.1). Lineage (NCBI taxonomy): Eukaryota > Metazoa > Chordata > Actinopteri > Cichliformes > Cichlidae > Astatotilapia > Astatotilapia calliptera. The sequence goes on along the minus strand of NC_137443.1, from coordinate 35,718,694 downwards.
GCTGAGAGTGCAAGAAATAACCATGTAACTAGCTCATTGACTTTCCTGTAATAATGAAATAGAAAGTTTTTGTCAATTCACAGAAAATGTCTGACTTTTCTGTCTTTTAATTCTTTATCTTTTGGTGTAGTATGAACAGCTGTGGGGAGGTATTTATCAATAGAAAATTGTCAAACTGTCAAAATACAGTTAAAAGTTCAAGATCTCTGCACTCGGTCATATTTAAAGCCATCCACTGATCCAGCAAAGGCCCAACTCAAAGGATGAAACACTGTGGTGTTTTACAAATAACAGCTAGCTTAGCAAAGAACCAGTTTTAAGTTATTTTGCAGCCTGTCACAGAAACATATCATTTGCTCCGATTTTTTTAGCAGAATCTATCAAACAAGGCAAAGAAGGTTTTAACTTCAGGACAGGCTGTCCCAGAAGGTCTGTGGTGTGTTTTGGGTGTGTGAGATGCTAGCATTATATTAGCCGATAACGTCACCCTCTCACTTAAACATATTCACTTGCGACGTTAAACTCAAATGGCAACACCCCTTAAGCCATAAAGCTAAAATAAAGTTTAGAAGCTTATTGCTCACTCACTGTTTGTTCGGTCCATTGTTTATATAAAGTCTATGATCTGGAAAGAAGCAGTGAAGATGAAACCATGGCCAATGGAGAAAAGAGCATCACAGGTCTTAAGAGCTTAGAGGATCTTGCATTCCTTTTTGTCTGTTTTCTTGTTGTTTTGCTGATTAAAGATCTTTTGGTAACTTTACTTTCAGATCTGCATTTTACTTCCGTAAAGGTTGGGTAAGCAGGTCTGTGCCCACAAGGTCAGCAGTTCAAATCCCTGAAGCAGCTTTGGGAGAAGAAAAAAAATCTGCAGGAAAAAAGTGAAAGCGTGAGTAATTCTCACCTCCCCAGTGGTCTTGCTAAGTGTTTTCTGTCAGGGCTTAAGCCCTGAATGTTTTGAGATTAGCCCCAAACAGCTTTTGATCTGGGAATTTAAATAAGTTTTACATAATTCTCACCATTTCACCTCGCACCGTCCCTGTCTTTTTTCTTTTCTTTTTTTTTTATGAGCACTGCCTGCAGAATTTCCACTGCATAAAATTGCAGGTGAAGTAAGAATCAGCACCATGGACATGGCAGCTTTTTTAAATCAGCTTTAAACCCGTCAGAGAGCAAGTTCAAATAGTTTATGTGTCAGTGTGTGCACCTTGTACAGTCATCTTTTACTACATCTGAGGGAAGATGATCAGTTTAAGAAAAAACTAGTGTGCAAATCAGGAGCCATCCCTCGTTTTTTAAAATATAAACTAATTTTTAATATCTGTCGGAAAAACATCACCTGTTCTCTTGTTTAGTTAAAAACAATGGAAAATTCTAAAGATAACATAGTTTGACAAGCATATTTTTAAATACTAAACTTCACATATTCGCACGGTGTGTATTGTGTTCTTAAAAAAAACTGAACTAAAAAATACTATTTACAGCAAATAAAAAGTATCTGATACTCATGTTCTTTTAAGAAGCAGGAAAAAAATCAAGCAAATACTGCAAGACACTGGACACTCCAGAGATGTCTATGATGTCCATCAAAAAGCTTGGAGAACTATTCTTGAAGACCACTTAAAGCAGGGGTGTCCAACTCCAGGCATCAAGGGCTGGTATCCTGCAGGTTTTGATGTGTTCCTGATCCAACACAGCTGATTTAAATAGCTAAATGACCTCCTCAAAATGTCTTGAAGTCCTCCAGAGGCCTGGTAATGAACTAATCATTTGATTCACGTGTTGACCCAGGGTGATATCTAAAACCTGCAGGACACCGGCCCTTGAGGCCTGGAGTTGGACACACCTGACTTAAAGAAATGACAAGAATTTTTGCCTCAGAAAGTTCAGGTCATGATGAAGAATAAAGACGGTCACTTATATATTGTACTTGCACATATGTTTTCATATGTTTCAATACATCACTGTGCCTGTATTCAATTTTCTTAGCAAAACCTAAAGAAATTAGGGCTGGCTCAAAACCTTTAGACGTGAGTGTATGTATACAAAGTCATATTAACAGTAAATCACTTTTTTTCAGCCAGTTTCTTGCATCCTTGGTTATTATCTTGACTCTGCACACAAAGTATATTTTAGGCCTGGGTGAAGCATAATTTTAGATGCGATGTATTGATTTTTATCCATTTTAGACATTTATTGACGTATCACATGTCATTTTCTGTTAGAGTCTATAGATTAGATGCACACATTTTTTACAACAGAGAGCAGATGAAGGAGCAGATTATTCAAAGTCATAAAACATTCATGTCGTGCGTATATTTTTTGCCTGTGAGCTGGTGAGCTGGTGATATTTGCTTTGTGACAGCAAAATTCTGAGGAAAGATCTGACACAGCACCGCATTTTTTATTTCAGTATGCACCTTAAGCATGTAGAAGTGATGTCATATGATCTAAATGGTATTTGCCACATTTACATGGATGCAGGGATGATGGTTTTCTTTGGAGGATGAATGAAGGTTAAGGAATTTCAATCTTTGGATCCAGACTATTCAAAAACCCCTCCGCAGCACCGGAGTGACACTTCAAAGGCAGGAATATTATTTTTGGTTCTCTTTATTTAATCTCAGAGATATTATGACACAGTACCCTCCCAGTTATATCCTGTGTGTAACATCTCCCCCGAAAGACATTCACGTGACTGAATTATATAACAAATCTTTGTTGTCATCGTCATCATCATCATCATGGCAGGCTGCTGCCGCCCCAGAGAAAACTTTGAAACCTCTGAAATTTAGTCGGACATGTTCTGGGTTAGAGCTCCACAAATAGAGCTCTTTTGCATAGGCTTGAGGAGAGGGCTATGGGCAAATTGCTTAGGTTAATGACTTTATGAATTATTCATGGTCAGGTCTAAGTGAAATGAGCGAGTCTGAGTAATCTGGCCGACAGTGGTAGTCATGATTCATTTTTTTTCTTCTCCTTTTTGCTTTTCGTACTAAGAGTCTCACCTACTTGATGATCTGAAACAAATACTCCGTCTTGTCTTAACCCTACTCAATACATCAGTTTTGTTCTTTGGTTTAAATTTGATTTTTTGGGGATTCAACCTGGGCTTTGTTAAACAAACTATTCAGTGATAGAATGCAAACAGATATTCCTAAATTTGTCTTGAATTTAAGTGTAAAATAAATACAAAGGCTATGTCTGTCAATCTGAATCGGTTTAAATCTATCTAAAGAGCCATTTAGAACCTGAGTAGGTAAATGCTGTACCGCTGCTTTCTTAAGATCCTACCACAGCATTTCAGTTGAGCTGAGGTCTGGACTTTGATAGAGTCACTGCAACACTTTTCTATTTCAGCCAACTTTGTTGTAGATTTGCTGCGGTGCTTGGGATGATTGTTCTGGTCCATGAAGCAATTTGGGCCAAGGTATAGTTGTCAGACAGATGGCACCACATCTGACTCTGGAATACTTTGGTATACAGCAGAGTTTGTGATTGATTCGGTGACTGCAAGGTGCCCAGATCATGTGGCTGCAAAATAAAAACCCAAAATCATAGCCCCTCCACCACCATGCTTGATAGTTAGTTTAAAGTGTTTGTGCTGATATGCTGTGTTTGCTCATGATGCACAGCACAACGTTTGGAGAAAACCAAACATCTCTGTTTTGTTCTCATCCAAAGGACAGATGTTGTTTGTTCAGAGTCAACTTTGTAAATCTAATCTGTGCTGCCATATTCTTTTTATTAGAAGAGGCTTTCTCCTGGTGACTCTTCCAAACAATCCATACTTGTTCGGTTTATGGAGTCTGAAATGCAGAATTTGTATTATTTTGCAGTTTCTCTGAGGACTGGATGTTCTGACCTTGAGGTGAATTTGCAGGGACATGCACTCCTGGGAGGATTGGCAATTGTCTTGAACACTTTGTACTTGCGAATAATCTCTCAGTGTAGAACGATAGACTTCAGATTGCTTGGAAATGGCCTTTGAACCCTTCATAGATTTGATGGTTAGTAACAATTGCTTCTCTAAGATCATTGGTAATGGTTTTATTCCTTAGCATTATGTAACACACACCTGAAAGCCACAGACCAGAAAACTGTCAACATGTTTGCTTTATGTTATCAGCTGGTGACTGTTTGAAATATACTTCTTTCATGGTCCAGTTTATGAGACCAAACAAGTCCTACAAGATACATAGTTTTAACCAAGTGGCTTTTGATGCCTTATTTAGGTGGAGTTCAAGTGGGTGGAATTTCCCTTTTCTAACGATGCCTGATCTGAAGAGAAGTCAGTTCACAAAAGTATAAAGATAATTTGTTTTGTAGAGGTTTTATATTGGTGCTCGGTTGAATATAAATTGGCATTCCTATTGTGTGGTGTTCAGTGGCGTGTCCAGCGGGGTGGCCTGGGGGGGCACAGGCCACCCCCCCAACCAGACTGGCCACCCCAGGCGCCACCCCGAAGCTAAAACAATAAAATTTAATGAAATATCAAATGTACGATTATGGTTTCACAGTGAAGCTCAGATATCCGAGGGTAAGTGAATGCAGCACCGGCTTCTGCATCATGTTAGCAAAGGTAGGAGAGCCAAGCACGAAAGACGGCACCGCAGAAAACATTTTTTCGGCGAAAGGTTAACAAGTTAACATAGCTGGACTAGCCATCGGACATTTGCATGGTGGGCTGATGACTTATTTATTTCTTTTTTGTAACGGCATGAACAATGAGAGGTGGTGGATTGGCCAGATGCTGGCCGATGTGTAAAAATAACTCAGTTGTTTGGTGGTGGCTATGGCGGAGCTTCCACAGAGGCAACAGGTGGATGAGGGAAGGTGAGGCAGGAGGAGAGACCCGAGGTGGCCGCCGGTCCGAGTGTCAGGTGAACTGAACTTCAGGTAAGAAGTTATGACCTGCAGTCTATCTGGGTCAGACATAAACCAAGTTTAGGTTGAGTTTATTTTCGTTGTGCTGACTTTTTACAGTCAGTTACAATACCTCATACTGCGTGAGCTAGCATGACGAGTTTCTATACAGCTGTTCGGTTGCTATGATGTTACTGATAGTGAACTTTATTTTATTCATAAGGTTAGTTAGTAGAGTTGCCAACAGCTCCTTAAAAAATGGAATGGTCCCTCATTCAGAGAAAATATTACGCATTTCGTATTGAGCTGAGAAGAGACGCAGTTTGTCCCGTACTTTAGCTAGAATGGAACAAGACACAAAGCTGGATTTATTCTGTCTTTACAGCTGCCTCTTCTCTTATCTCCCCTCCCTCTTCTATTGCTACTTCAATCATGAAACTGATCAATGATCAGCTGATCGTCTCTCTTGTTTGTTTATCGCCCACTTTGCGCCAGAAACAGGAAACCAGCGGATGTTTAAACAACAGCAGCACTTTTAAGCTTGATCAGCTGTTGTTAGAATTTATTTAATATTAATTTCTAGTATCAGCCGATGTTTGCTGGAGCCACAGCTGTAAAGCTGCTGGTCATGATGTCGGTTTGGATATGTGGTGAGAGGGAAACATGAAGATGAAACCAGGAGATGTCCTTACTGAATCATCAGAGCTGTGATGGAGAAACAGGTTTACCTTTAAGGTGACATGAATGAGTTGAAGGGAAGTTATGAACTGTTTCTGAGAGACAAATAACACCAGGATCCTTTTCTAAGTAGCTGACAGCTGGTAACTGTGCAGGGGCGGGTCTAGCAAAGTGTTGCCAGGGGGCCAGGTAGGGCATTAACAGGGAGAGGGGGGCACAAAGAAATACTTTTCTTTTTTATTCTCAATTCAAATATTTAGCTTTTATTAAATAATTATCTGAATCTTGCTAACAAAGTTTTTATCTGATGTAAAATGTATAGAAATCATACATATACCAAAAAGACAGTGTACATCACAACAGCATTTGTTTTCATTCAAAGGCTTTATGGCTTTAATATCTGGTGGGCCGGTCTGTAGTCAAAATGCCCGATTTTTTGTCCCAGTCCAGCCCTGCAGGTTAATACTGGCAGTGTCACCATGCCAGCTGACTGGATTTCATCATCAGCCAGTGTTGTTCTTTATACATCAATATTACCAAAGTTTACCATAAGGCAGCATATAAAGTATTTACTTGCTTTCAGGTTTTATTCAAATTTTAGTCTTTTCATTTGTTTCCCCACTTTTTTCCTGTTTCAAAATCAAACACCAGTTTGTGAGAAGATTATCTTCTTTTTTTTTAACAGGCATTGGTTTTGCATTGGCATTGGCTAATTTGCCAATTGTATGTTAAAAATGTTCGTATTTTAATATTCAAAAATGTTTTTGCCCAAAACATGTGCACTACATAAAGTGAGTAAAAATACTATGCAAATATTGATGTCCTTGACTGCTGAATAAACACTGACTGATTGTATCTCTTGTACTTTATCAACGCAGTATCTAAAAACTTTGCACCGTAGAGGTTAAAATCTCATTCTAATAAGAGTTAAAAGCACATTCGGTTATTAGGTTTACAGGGTTATTGAATTATGGTTAACGGTTGGTAGAATTGTTTTTAACATTATCTGCCAATTACATCTGCCACCCTTCTCCAAATCTGTGCCCCTACCTGCCCCCCCCAACAAAAATTTTCTAGACACGCCACTGGTGGTGTTGTGACAAAAGAAAAGGTTTCAGTCATCGTTCTAATATCAGGCTGATTTCCACCCACACAAGAAAGCATTAGCGTGTCATGTAAGTTGCATCACCTGATGATTTTTTTCTTAACTTTGACTTTTCCAAAGATCAAACATATGTTTGCAGATTTACCTCAACAGGAGTCTGAATCTTTTCTCATCTTTTCTTGAATGCAACCCCCCCCCCCCCCCTCCCCCCCTTTCTTCTCCAAAACCAACCACCCACATCATACACACATGCAGTTGATCATCCGCTCTGGCACAAATCACCTTTTCAGAGACTGCCTCCTCCCTTGTGCAGTTTTAACTTCAATGGGGTTAGCAACACAATTACCTCATCTACTCTTGAAATATAATCTGGGACTGTAAAGAAAAATGAAAAGGGGGAGAGCGAGAGACGTCGGCAGAGGGAAGGAAGCTGAAATGAGGGCAGGTGTAAGAGAGATAAGGAACGTTAGCTGTGCTCATAAGATGATGATTCAGAAAAGGAACGGTGGGGAACAGAGTTCAAATGGGCTGAGCTTTCAAACAGCGCCTTAATCATTCCCACCGTGTATAGCCTCTTATGGTGTGCCAAAACCTCTGCAGGAGCAAAGGATGATTCCTGCATATAAAACTGAGGAATGGAGATCAGAACAGCTTTATATCACTGTGGGAAGATGCCGTGCAGACATGACTGTATAACGTGTGAAAATATCGCACTTTGTATGGCAACCAATGTGTAATATACAGTAAAATATGAAGTGGTAGTTTTAGCATATTGCCAGGGAAAGAATTCATTTCACATCAGGGTCATGCCAGAGTGAAAAAATAAATAAATGAAAAACCATCTCAGCTATCAGTGAGAATAAACGCAACCTGTCGCAAAACACTGAGGTTTTCTTCTTGAGGCTTATAAAATCTAATTACATAGCATTCAAACCTGCCGAGCTTTTAATTGCACAATAAAAGGTTTAGAAATCCATCTATTTGATAACACACTGTCATGGTGCTGGGTCGTTGACCCAGCATTTTGTATTTTATGATTATTTTCCTCTGTTCTAGTTATTCTGTGTCTCCCCCCCTTGTGTCCGGTTCGGGTTCTAGATTTCCTGTTTTGTTCTGAAGGTCTCTGTCTGTTGTCATTGGGTTCAGCTTGTCTCCTCCGGTCATCATGTGTATTGGGTTCAGCTGTTCTTCCCTCCTGTGTGTGATTACCCAATTACCTTGTGTGTGTATATTTAGTGGGTGTCGGCTCGTCTGTGTTTCATGGTGTCCTGTTCCTTGTCTGTGTCTCTCTGCCTCCCCCGTTCGTATAATCTCCGGTTTGTTATTTAGTTTTCCCAGTTTAGATTTCCGTTAGTATTTCTCATGCTTCGTTGTCTGTTTCTGCCACTGTCACCTGTAAATAAACCCTCACTCATATCATCAGTCGGCTGCCTGCATTTTGGGTCCTCCTTTCATTCCACAACACGACTGCTGCCCCAGCCGTGACAGTACGAGCCGACCAAACATGGACCCAGCAGCTTCCGCACCTTCCCAGGAGTTTCGGGAGGAATTGATTGACTCCGTTTCTAACCTGTGGCTCGAACGTGAGGGAGAGGAATTTCACCGCGCTGTAGAAGCCAGGCTACAACAATTAATCTCTGCTCACTCCTGGCTACTGGACTCTCTTCACCCGCTTGCACAGAATTTGATTCTTAACGAAATTCACCTCCACCCTCCAGCCGCTACCGTTTCCCGACCCAGCCCAGTGGTGAATGTTTTGCACTGCCTGCTGGGGAATCTGCGGCCCGGCCCGCCGGATGTGGAATTACCCGGCCGGTTGGAGCTATCTCCGAGAAGGAAGCGACGTTCACCCCGCCGACGCCCATCGCCACAGCCGGGCCCCAAGAGTTCTGAGTTGCCGGTTGTGGTGCGTGGAAAAGACACTCTTTCTGTTTCGCCAGACCTTGTGACTATTTATACCGGGGCTGTGTTTTTTGAGTCAGCTGCCCAGCCAGTAGCTCAGTTAGCTGCCCAGCCAATAGCTCAGTTAGCTGCCCAGCCAGTAGCCCAGCCTTCACCTCCATCACATTCAGCCTCACTACCCATAGCCCAGTTACAGTCACAGCCAGACTTATTACAAACTATGTTACAGTCCATTGCCCAGTCAATAGCTCAGTTGGTAGAGGAATCATCAGCCTTATCGTCAGCTCAGTCTCCAACTTCACCACCATTATTTTCCCAACCTTTTCTTCACTCGCCCTCAGCTCAGCCACCTGTTCAGCCATCGTCTTCACCTACTCCTCCGGTATTGTCTATTCAACCCATAAAGAACTGTTCTACAACCGCTTTCAGATGGCTTTCAGATGTTTTGAAAGATAAATCAAATTATTTTGTGCTGTATAATTAAAATGGAGAGAATGTTGTCTCCGGGAGTTTAGCTGATTTGATTTAGAGCGGCAAGGTATGGTGGGTGTGTTCCGGTTAAAGAACACAAAGGCAGCTTCCAAGTTTAGGAGATTTATTCAGCTGTGGTCTGCAGTAACGATACATAAAGCAGCTATCAGTACAGCACACATAAAACATTCAAAATGCCCAGACATTATTCTAGCACAGAGATAGCAAAAAGGAACTGTATTCAACACTCACATCTATAACAACTTCAACAATTACACAAGATTTATAATTAGCATTAACTAGCTTAGTAGCTTTCATAGCGTATTAGCATAGGATAATATTAGCATAGTCGCGAGGGAACAAATACACACAATAGCATCTGAAATACACAACATCATGTAAACAGAACCCACCTTCTGGCATTCACACACAGCAATAAACCAAAACCCACGAGATGCTGATGAGAGGACACAAGGAACAATGGGGCGATCGTGGCTCAAGAGTTGGGAGTTCGCCTTGTAATCGGAAGGTTGCCGGTTCGAGCCCCGGCTGGGAAAGTCTCGGTCGTTGTGTCCTTGGGCACGACACTTCACCCATTGCCTACTGGTGGTGGTCAGAGGGCCCGGTGGCGCCAGTGTCCGGCAGCCTCGCCTCTGTCAGTGCGCCCCAGGGTGGCTGTGGCTACAATGTAGCTTGCCATCACCAATGTGTGTGTGAATGGGTGGATGACTGGATATGTAAAGCGCTTTGGGGTCCTTAGGGGCTAGTAAAGCGCTATATAAATACAGGCCATTTACCATAACAATGCTGGCTATCAGCAGCTATAAGGGCAGACTAGCAGCACATGGCACAGAGTGGTGCATTCAAGGAGCGTCAACATAGATATGGTGAGTTCCTTCCCTCCCCATCTCCAGCTGCCTCCCTCTTCCCGCTCCTCCACAACCACCCACACATGCAGGGCCTTGGAGTGGGGGTATGTCACCAGGGTGCAGAGGAGGCTACCCCCCCCCCCCCCCCCCCGTCCCCTTCTGGCTGCCTCTGCCTCAATTTTATCCCACAACTTAGACATTCACATTATTCACACTCTCATTACACATACATATAGGATCTTGGGGGTGGGCACAATCACGGAGTCCAAATTACCATCAGGGTGTATACCTCACCCCTGACGTCGTTGCCCACCTCTCAATTTTAAATACACTTAGTCATTGAGGGCTAGCAGGAGGGACTATGCGCTTACCTGCTGCTCCTTGGCAGGTAGCTCCATGCCCTCCTGGGTTTTAATTGCACCTTAGAACACATATGCATCAACACTACAATGAGCGGGTGGAGGGAGGTTTGGAGTCTTCTCCCACCCCCATTCTCTGCGGCCTGCTGGAGCGGGAGGGCTAGTAGGAGGAGTTGGCCGTCCGACTGCGGTCTGGGGTGTGGGGCCTCCCTGCTGCTGCGGAGTCGGGGTGGTCTGCCTCTCCCCACCGCAGGGAAAAGGGTAACACCACCTGGGTCTGGGTGCAATTCCCCCCTCCAGGGGCAAGGGTACCTAGACCCGGTTTGTAGAGTACGCTTGGGGAGTGTGATTGTGTGTACAGCGTCTCTTTATGTCTGTCTCCACGTTGGTTGAGTGTGGAGTGAGTGCATATGAGAGCATGAGGGTGGGAATGGATGTTTGTGTCTGTGTGTGCCTGTATGTCTGTGTCTATATGTCAGGTTGGGTATCAGACGCCACCTCTCTGGGGACACCTCAGGCCCTCCAAGGTTTGGAGGCCTATCTCCACCCACCACCACTTCCCCTGCCGGTGGCGGACTCCCTCAGGTGTCGGTGTGTTGGTGGTTCTTTGTGTCTGGGGGTGGGCGTCCGGGTACACACCGGCTCACTCCTTGGCGGCCGCTTGTCGGGGCCTGGGGCTCGCTCGGGCCCCTTTGGAGGTGGGGTGCCCCCGGCCTCTCGGCCTGGGGCTCGGTCACTCAGGCACAGCTGGGGGCTGGCGGAGCTCACGGGCGCGTCACTGCAACTCCCCCTGACTTCTGCTCCGCGGCTGCTGGGCGAGCCCTCATCTGGGACTCTCACTGGAACAGTGGCGCGGCTGCCCCTCTGTTGGTCTTCCATGGTCTCTTGTGTTCTGGGGGCCTCTGGATGTCTGGAGTTTTGATCTCCTCCATACCCGCTTCACACCCTGGAGGACGGGGCTGTGGCCCCCCCACACTCCCTAGCAGATCATTACATGGAGAAACCTTTGGAATGCAAGCATGCTGATCCACACAGGTATGCACACATGGGTATTCACAGACGCGGACTAAAGCTTTCTTGGCTGCTGCCTCAAAGCACACTGTGCGCTGTCTATCTTGCGTGCTGCACAATATCGTTTATTATTTAGTAAATATTGATATCTATGACTAGCTAGTTTATTGTGATGGTGCTTTGTTTTCTCTATTATTATGTTGCTCTTTGTTGTTTGCTGTCTCCTCTGTTTGTTTTTTTTGTTTGTTTGTTTTTTTTTCTCCATACAGGTGACCCAGGAGTTCTTTTTTTTCTTTTCTCTCTCTTCCCCCCCCTTCTCACCGTCTCTTCTCCCCTTTGGTTTTCTTTCTTTCTCTCCCCCTCTTTCTCTCATTCATTCCCCCTGTCCTATTTATTAAAAAAAAAAAAAAAAATGACAAAGGATGAACTGAAGCTCTGCCATCACGTAATGTCGCATACTGCTGTTTCTGATGTCATTTAAAAAAAAAAAAAAAAAAAAGATATGGTGAGTTCAATGACGTAGGACATATCAATTTCCACAGCGCATGCACTATCTATAAACAAACCACAACACTTCAACCAAGCAAATAACATGTAAACAGTGGGCTTTCTAACAATAATGTAGTATTACATCAAATATAACTGAATATACAACCTTTTTTTCTTACATCAAATGATGTTATTTAACCCAACTGTTAACTGTATATTTCTGTAAATTTAAGCATTAGTATTCATATTGCCACATTCATTGACCTTGTTTGTAGGTAATTTCATTTTTTAATCATGTTAAAATGTTCCTAATTTAATGTTTAGAAGCACTTGAAAACGGCAAAATCCCATGTAAAATTAGGGCAACAAATTGTATTTTCATTACTGACAATAACCGTATTTTTATGAGAAAGTTATTTTCTGTTATTTCACGGTATTATTTTTGGTGCCCCAGCTGCCGGAATATTACTGGGGGTTTTTTTTGATGTTTTTTTAACAGTGCATGTAAAGAAAATAATAATCAAAATGGAAAAGAAAATAGCATCTTTTTCCTGGTCCTGGCAGCACTTTACTATGACTCAGATACACGACTGATGAAAAACAAAAATGGCAGTTGTACTAAATCATTCTGAAGGCTATTTTACCCATTTAAAGGTGTTTCATAGTTTTTATTTCAATTTTAAGCCTTTATTCCTGTTACTGGTGGGACTGGATTGGCGCTGGCAGTTTTGAAAACTCTTAAAAATAGTAAAAGGCGTCAGCTTGATACAAAACATCGGAGTCAAATGATGAAGAATTAAAAGGTTGTGCGTTCTGAAGAAAAGCTTTGAGGACAAACTAATGGGTGTTACTAAGATAAGAGGTGTTGTGTCAAAGAACTTTAAAGCAACACTAAAAACAGCTACAGAAATGTGAAGATAGCTGTCAAATCCAAATTGTGCTGGTTTGGTTGAAAAGTACAGGAGATCTTAGGGCCTCAGTCACGTAGGCATCAGGGCCGCTGGTAACCCCTTGACCTGTTATGATACACCTTGTGGCAGGCAGAGTTGTAGAAGAATGTGTTAAACTGGGAAATTATATGAGAAACACACACACACACAACGGGACGCACAGCAGGAGGGATAAGGGAGATCCCAACAAATGACAAAAGAAGACTGAGACATATATAGAGTACACAGGAGGGCCATAAGGGTAGTGGAAACACCTGAGGAACACAACAGGAACAAATTAAGCTTGACAAGACTGGACACGAAAAAGGGAACTTACTAAATCAGAAAAAGAAATAAGAACTAGAATCATGGATAAATAAACTAAGGAGTGCAGGGAAATAATACAAAGCTCTCAGTCTAAGCAAAGTAAAACACATAAATTCAGGAATACATCATGAACCCGTACAAACTCAAAACACTGGGTCAATGACCCATGATCCAACATCTGGTCACTAGAGAAAAATACATGTTCTCTGAGATTGTTAGTGACTGGGGCAATTGAAGGCTTTTGATGCAACACCCTTTTTGCAACTGATTTCACCCAGAGACAGCACTCAGCCTCCAACCACCACAGTACCAACCTGCCAACCAACGGACGGTGGTTTCTGAGCAGTTCCTGGCTGGTCTCTGACTATGTGACTGGGACCTAATGAAATTAATGTGTCAGTATTGCTTTATTAAGCAGTTTTTATCAAGTTGATCTGTGTATCGGTGCACTATGTGTGATGATATAAGGATGAGCAATTAATTTATTTTACCCCCACTACCCCTTTAACCATGGGTGTAAATTACAAGGGGCATGAGGGGCTCCGGATCTCAATTTCCTGGAACATGTATGCTCTCCACAATTCTTCAGTGTGAACATTACTGTGTCTCACAATGGTTTTCTACCATTCGTTAAATGATTAATTTTGCAGAGGTGAACTCAAAATGAATCATGTGTGAGACGCTGTTCTTTTCAACTAATTGCATAAAATGTATTTATGGTGTGAACTAGGTCATGCCAGTAGATAATGTCCTTTTTCAAAGCTTGTTTTTTTCCATTAATGTTTGCAGTCAAGATTACCTTCACTATAAAATTCTCATTAAATTTAATAAGCCCCACTTTAGTTTCATATCAGCATCTGTACATATAATAACACTAGCGAATTTGAAGTGGTCATGCTTGCAGCTCTGCCCACTTTTAAATGAGCGTTTGTGCGGTGAGTGGCTACATCGATCCATCTCAGGAGGAAAAACAGTTGGAGGGTGTTTTGGATTTTTAAATTAGAGTTTAACTGTGGGGTTTTTAGTTTGTTTTATGTTTTTTTTTTGTTTGCACATACAGTCTTTCACTAACAAACATATGAGATGAAAACAAAGCAAAGGGCATGGTGAAGAGCGAGGAGTGAGTCAGGTAGAACAGGTAAAAACAATTTTCTTTCTTTAGGCTTTTTTCATTTTACTACTAAGAAATGTTTTAGCTGTTCAGGTGATATCTGTAAATGTAAGTAACTAATTCTGTTAGGCCAAATTATTACAGTATTACAAATTATTACATTATTACATATACAAGCAATGCTCCTTTGTTGGTGTGGTCTATAGTCTATACTGCTATATTACTGCTCTGCCTTTGTTTTTGGAACCCACAATATGCATTATGAAGAGTGGTTAGCACTAACCTAAGGCTCAGTAGCACAGGCCTAGAGACCAGTCTGCAACCTCTGGCAACCACTCGTCGCTAAGGGGAAATGTTTCAGACCAGTTGGCAAGCTGCTGCTAGTCACTAGGTGGAAGTGCTCACAAAGATAGACAGTGCTGTACCAAAAACTTCTTTGTGTCAGTAATAGGTTGCCACGGTTACCCATAGTTTGCATAGAAGACACTAACCAACTTCTCTGCAACCATTTGCAAACTAGCAGCAGTGGCACTTGACAAAGTTTAATACAATTGCACAATTCTAATACTGGAAATGAACATTTGCATTCAAAATTAAAGTTGTGACTTTTCACTGCAGTGGAGGTATTTCAATGGTAAATGGCAAATGGCCTGTATTTGTATAGCGCTTTTCTAGTCCCTAAGGACCCCAAAGCGCTTTACACGACCTGTCATCCACCCATTCACACACACATTCACACACTGGTGATGGCATGCTACATTGTAGCCACAGCCACCCTGGGGAGCACTGACAGAGGCGATAGGTGGACCATTTGTACTTTGAAGGTTATGTTTGTCTCAAACAGTTTAAAGGTTCACTACTGCACTTAATTAGTCCAACACAAATCAGAAATGGAGAATGTTCAGTTTCAAAGTAAAGGTTATGCCATACCACTACAACAAACAGATTTCTTAAGGTATCTGTCTACTGCTGAGTGTTTGCTGGCATATCAGTGTTTTGGCCTCTCAGCAACCAAAGTAATCTCAAAGAGGTTTTGGTGCAGCACCTCTATGTGACCAGTTTCACCTTGCCACATTCAGCAAACTCCAGCAACCACTTGTCAGCTACCTGAAGATTACACATTTTTCCCTAGTGACTGGTGGTTATCAGTGGGTTTTTGACTGGTCTCTAGACCTGTTAGACTGATGCCTAATGTAGAACTAACCAGCCTCTATGATAAACACCATGATGCCTTTTACAAAGGTAAAAGCAGACAGTCAAGATAGATGTACAGACTGTCACAAGCACAGTCTGTACTGCATAAGAGCAGTGCTTACTGTATATGCATCAATGAAAGGTTTAGCCTACCACAATAAGTGAATATAAGGTGAGAAAGTGGAGGTGTGAGCATTTTCTTTTCTTTAGAATGTAGCTGCAGCTGCTGTAAATGCACCTTAGAACACACATGCATCAACACTACATATGAGCGGGCGGAGGGAGGTTTGGAGTCTTCACACACCCCCGTTCTCTGTTGCCTGTTGGGGCGGGGGCTGGGAGGAGGAGTTGGCCATCCGATTGGGGTCTGGAATGTGGGACCTCCCTGCTGCTGCAGAGTCGGGGCGGTCTGCTTCTCTCCACCCCAGTGAAGAGGGTAACATTACCTGGGTCTAGGTGCAGTTTCCCCCTCCAGGCGCAAGGGTACCAAGACCTGGGGTATAGAGTACGCTTGGGGAGTGTGATTGTGTGTACAGTGTCTATTTATGTCTGTCTCCACGTTGGGTGTAGTGATGGGATTTCCGGCTCTTTTTAGAGATCCGGCTCTTTCGGTTCGGCTCACTAAAAAGAGCCGGCTCTTTCGGCTCCGAACCGGCTCTTCAGGTTGTTTTGTTGCTTTAATTAATTTATTATTAACAATAATATAAAATTATGCACAAAAGCAATTACTAACGTAAAAACAAGTGGTTTTATTTATATATGTTTATATATAAATATATGCGGTGGCCCCTAGAGACAAAACACGTACAAACTCCAAAACACATTTCTAGCATGAACTGAACTTCCAAAGCAGAGCTACTAGATCACTTAAATGACACAATTGAAAGCATGTGTGTATTGTTTGTGTATTTATACACAGGCACTCATATATATATTCAAATAATTTAAAAAAAAGTTCATTTACCTGTTATTACCACACACCAAATCCGGTCGTTGGTACTTGCTGGCTTGTGTAGCCACAAGATAACAAAGGCTCAACACTGCGCCCAGCATCCTGGAGCACTTCTGTTGTCTTTTGTACGTGTTTTGAGTTTTTATGTGCTTCTGAGTTTTTATATGCTTCTGAGTTTTTACGTGCTTCGGAGTTTGTACGTGTTTTTACGTGTTTTGGAGTTTGTACGTGTTTTGGAGTTTGTACATGCTTCAGAGTTCGTACGTGATTTGAAGTTTGTATGTGCTTTGTCTCTAGGGGCCACCGTAAATATACTTTTATTTATGCACTCCACATAAAATGTAATAAATAAATCATATAATACAAAAATCAACTATTCACATTTCAAGTTTTAACTATTTAAATTTTCAGCTTTTTCCTTTCACAAATTTAAAGTGAAAAGAACACAAAACACTGCAAACCACAACACAATTAAATATAAATTATAATATGAAAACTAAAAGAACATGCACATTCTCTGTCATATGGACCTGCATGAATAAACTTTCTCAATCCTTTATCATCTGCAACCGAAAATAGTTGTGGATGATTACTATACCTTTCTAATGTTGTTGTCCCTGCCTCTCTTTCTCTCTCTCTGGCTCTGTTCCTGTGCTACTGAGTGTAACTACCGCCCCTCCCCCCTCTGCCCAGCGTAAAGCACAAGGCTCGCGTGCAGAGTGAAGCGGAAAAAAAGTGCGAGAGAGAGGCTGAGAGAAAGAAAAAAAAAAAAAACCCACGTGACGGCTCGCGATAAGGAGCCGGCTCGCGTCGTTCACGTCAAAGAGCCGGCTCTAAGAGCCATTTCGTTCGCGAACGACCCATCACTAGTTGGGTGAGTGCTGAGTAATTGCATATGAGACCATAAGGGTGGGACTGGATGATTTTATCTGTGTGTGCCTGTTTGTCTGTGTCCATATGTCAGGTCGGATATCAGACGCCACCTCTCTAGGGACATCTCAGGACCTCCAAGGTATGGAGGCCTATCTCCCCCCACCACTCCCCCTGCCAGTGGCAGACGCCCTCAGACATCGGTGCATTGGTGGTACTTGGTGTCCAGGGATGGGCGTCCAGGTACGTACCGGGTCACTCCTGGTGGCTGCTTGTCGGGGCCTGAATCCTGGGGCTCGCTCGGGCCCCTTCGGGGGATGAGGTGCCCTCGGCCTGGGGCTCGGTCACTCTAACACAGCTGGCTCACGGGCACGTCACTGCAACCCCCCGGCTTCTGCTCTGCGGCTGCTGAGTGACCCCTCATCTGGGACTCTCCTCAGCTCTTTCTGGGACAGTGGCGCGGCTGCCCCTCTGTTAGTCTTCCTTGGTCTCTTGTGCTCTGAGGGCTTCTGGATGTCTGGAGCCTGAATCTCCTTCATACCTGCTTCATGCCCTGGAGGACGGGGCTGTGGCTCCCCACACCCTTTAGCAGATCATTACATGAAGGAACCTTTTAAATACAAGCGTGCTCATGCTCACAGGTGTACACACGGGTGCTCACACACACAAACTACACCCTTTTTTTTGGCTCCTACCTCAAAGCACACTGTGCGCTGTCGATCCTACACAATAATATTCAATATTTAGTATTTACTGTTATATTCACATAGATTATCGATGATGTTGTTTATTATATTGCTCTTTTTGCTTGTTTTCTCTTTTTTCTTTCTCAACAGGTGAGCCAAATGATTGATATATGTATTTTTTGTCTGTTTGTTTTGTTGGTTTTTGTTTTTTGCCCTTTATCACCAATCCTCTTCCCCACTGTTTTTCTTTCCCTTCCTCCCTCTTCTTTCCCCCTGTCAAGTCTGTCCCATGTGTAGCAAGTGAAAATAAAATAAAATAAACAATAAAAACAAAGGTGAATCAAATAGACCAATACGGCAAGGCTGGGATGGTCCATTTGGTAAAGTAAATCCATTGGGCATCTTTCTTTGCCTTTAGACAATAATTCTGATGGCAAAAGAACCAAACAGGACAGGCGGGAAAAGAAAAAAAATAGAATGTAACTGCTGTAAAAAAAATCTGAAAGTAAGATTTGAATTATATGGAAAAACGATTGTTTGGAGTAAAAGACACTTCATTCATACAAGTGACTGTTGAAAATTAACAAGTTGGGAGTGAAAATATTGGCTCCTTAGTGTCTTTATGACACTTTTCCCTCTTCCCCAAAATGACATCTAAAATGGCGAGTGTTTTGAAATCCAAAAGCAAATGCATTAGAAGACAACCTTGAATGGAACATGGGCAAATTTAAATCCTGAAACTTTTTGATCGTATATCTTCTCTGTGACTAACGGTGTGTTCACACCGAACGCGATAGAAGCAGGCGGAGCGTCAGGCTTACATGTAAAGTCAATGGAAAGGCGCGCTGACCCGCGATTGCGGCTCCCGCGAAAATTCGGAAGCAGATTTGCATCGCGAAAACGCCTGAAACGCGCGTGAGTGTAGCGCGTTTCAGGCGTTTGACTCGCGAAAAAAAACCACGCGCGTGAGTTTATGTGTTGCATTTTGTGCATACACGCGTTTCGCGTCCCCCGCTCGAGTTGGAAAAATCTGAACTCCAGCGTCAAATCGCGCCGCGACAACCAATCAGGAGCCTGGTGACGTGGCTGTTACCTAGTTCAAAGGGGCAGATCCAGCCAAAGCCCTTTATTCTTCAATAGAAGGAAGGCTAATCAATGCCGTAGCAAACAACCCGGAGCCGTACGACACCAGCTGCTTTCTGGACCGAGACAGGAATATAAAGGACCGAGCTTGGAGGAAGATATGTAAAGACATCGGGCAACCTGGTAAGTCCATTCATTTCTCTTAAGTTTTCTCTAAAGTTTTCACTGACCCGGGGAAGCCGCACAAAAGCTAGCAAGCCACCGCTATTTTCCCACTGATGTACAAATACCGTTCTGCTTTTAGGCATGTTGTCATTTAAGAATATATTTTATTGTTTATTAATAAACAGCACACAGTGGTCCCGCTGTTCATCCGTCACTGCCTCTTTTTTATTTATTTTGATTTTCTTTTTTTTGCACCGGACAGCATTGCATTCTGCAGCCTGATTGACAAATCTCCTGCGCTTGCCAAATTTATCATGTTTGGTTTTGATAACCATCACGTCCAATAGAAAAAACAGCACAAAAACACCCATAACTATGAGCCTCATTTGGAAATAGACACCTGCACCGCGAGGGAAAAAGGCGCACGAAAGTGGCAGGCAGATGAAGACAAACCGCGGCATATTAATACTTTTACGTTTTGCAATCTACAAAGGTTTCCACTTTGAGAATCAATTGTGAGAACTGTGACCATTGGTCATGTGTGTGTGTGGAAAACAGTGTATAAAGTGTGTGGCCAGGGGATAGTTATTCTGAGAACCCCTGCTGCAATAAATGAGGGACCACTGTCTACTCTATGATTATTATATTCAACCTGTTAACATTTAATACTGTATTGATAGAACCAACTGATTCTGAAGCAGAGCATCCCCTGTTGCTTCTCCTGGCTGCCCAGTCCCTGAGCTCCTGCTGCTGCACCCACAGTTATGTACAGCAAGCACTGATACCTTTTTAGTCGGTGGGATTGCCTGTGATCACCTTTACTAAAGATCTACAACCAATCTGATTATATCCTGTTTTTGGTTTGTTTGTTTTTTTCAATGTTGAAATTAAAATCTAGTAGCAGCCTTCTCATTTCTTTGTGTTTTGTGCTGTTTTACAGGCCCACAGGGGAGGACGGCTCCGAGGCAGATGAGGGACGGGTCCCAGGACGGTCCATCGGTGGTGGAGCTGGAGCCACACCAGTCTCCAATGGAGCATTTCCTCCTCAGCCTGGTTCCTGCTCTGGAGAGCAGCTGGGTCCTTTTTATTCCTGTCTCTCTGTAAATACTAGTGATGGGTCGTTCGCGAACGAAATGGCTCTTAGAGCCGGCTCTTTGACGTGAACGACGCGAGCCGTCACGTGGGTTTTTTTTTTTTCTTTCTTTCTCTCAGCCTCTCTCTCGCACCTTTTTTCCGCTTCACTCTGCACGCGAGCCTTGTGCTTTACGCTGGGCAGAGGGGGGAGGGGCGGTAGTTACACTCAGTAGCACAGGAACAGAGCCAGAGAGAGAGAAAGAGAGGCAGGGACAACAACATTAGAAAGGTATAGTAATCATCCACAACTATTTTCGGTTGCAGATGATAAAGGATTGAGAAAGTTTATTCATGCAGGTCCATATGACAGAGAATGTGCATGTTCTTTTAGTTTTCATATTATAATTTATATTTAATTGTGTTGTGGTTTGCAGTGTTTTGTGTTCTTTTCACTTTAAATTTGTGAAAGGAAAAAGCTGAAAATTTAAATAGTTAAAACTTGAAATGTGAATAGTTGATTTTTGTATTATATGATTTATTTATTACATTTTATGTGGAGTGCATAAATAAAAGTATATTTACGGTGGCCCCTAGAGACAAAGCACATACAAACTTCAAATCACGTACGAACTCTGAAGCATGTACAAACTCCAAAACACGTACAAACTCCAAAAACACGTAAAAACACGTACAAACTCCGAAGCACGTAAAAACTCAGAAGCATATAAAAACTCAGAAGCACATAAAAACTCAAAACACGTACAAAAGACAACAGAAGTGCTCCAGGATGCTGGGCGCAGTGTTGAGCCTTTGTTATCTTGTGGCTACACAAGCCAGCAAGTACCAACGACCGGATTTGGTGTGTGGTAATAACAGGTAAATGAACTTTTTTTTAAATTATTTGAATATATATATGAGTGCCTGTGTATAAATACACAAACAATACACACATGCTTTCAATTGTGTCATTTAAGTGATCTAGTAGCTCTGCTTTGGAAGTTCAGTTCATGCTAGAAATGTGTTTTGGAGTTTGTACGTGTTTTGTCTCTAGGGGCCACCGCATATATTTATATATAAACATATATAAATAAAACCACTTGTTTTTACGTTAGTAATTGCTTTTGTGCATAATTTTATATTATTGTTAATAATAAATTAATTAAAGCAACAAAACAACCTGAAGAGCCGGTTCGGAGCCGAAAGAGCCGGCTCTTTTTAGTGAGCCGAACCGAAAGAGCCGGATCTCTAAAAAGAGCCGGAAATCCCATCACTAGTAAATACTTATATTTTATATATTTATGTTTAATGTATTTCTGTGTGAGAATTTTAATATTATTTCAAATAAATTTTTATAATGACTAATGTCTCAGTTCTACTACACAGCAAATGTTGGCACACGACTTGACACATGTAGAATTTATTTCATATTATACTAATGACAAAATATACTGATACAGTGGGATGCAGAAGCTTGGGCAACCTTGTTAATAGACATCATTTTCCTGTATAAATCGTTGGTTGTTACAATAAAAAAATGTCAGTTAAATATCATACAGGAGACACACACAGTGATATTTGAGAAGTGAAAAGAAGTTTACTGGATTTACAAAAAGTGTGCAATAATTATTTAAACAAAATCAAGCAGGTGCATAAATTTGGGCACCACAAAAAAGAAATGAAATAAATATTTAGTGTATATCAATGTGTGTGTCTCCTATATGATATATGGGGTGCCTTTGTCTGGACGTGCTTCCCATCCAGAGCTGCACAGCACAGAGGGAAGTTCCAGCGCTCCTGGAGTCCCTCTGTGATGGACCGCCAGTCTCCAGGTGAAGGCACAGCCATGAAGTCGTCCACTAGACAGTCCCAGATGGCCGTCGCTGCCTGGGGGGTGATCTGACACACCGACTCTGTAACTGAACGCTTGGTGCTGAAGCAGTCCGCGGTGACAAGGAACCTGGACAAAATTGTTCAAAATCAGTATTATGTGTACTGCAGTTACAAAATACATTATTCAAATTCCAAAACACTTTTGTGATGTCAGATTTAATCACAAAACTTAAATCTTACATAAAACATTTTGTAATTATAAGGATAATTACAAAATGTATATTAGATAATATCTAAAACAGTTGTGTTTTATTTTAACTTTAACATATCATAATTTGATTGGTAGCAACTTTCACAACTACAGTGAGCCAATCACTCATAATTCCTAAACATGTCAATCAGGTAGGAATGAAGTGAGACATTAATAGAAATAAAGAGTTGTATGTTGACATGTAGCCCTTTCCTTGCTTAAATCATTAATATTTTTGAAAAATTAATCTGTGATAAGACAGCTTATCAAGATAGAACCATGTAACTAGAGATGAACCAAACTGTTCACAGTTTTATCTAACTCTGTTTTAATAAAGGCTGGTGACGCCTGCTATAGAGTCTGACAGCTGCAGGGATTATATACAAACATTCAACTATCCCAGAATTAAACCAGGTCTAAATAAAAAGGAGTGAGTATCACTACAAGGTTAACTCAGTGGTGCTAATGCTACAGTTTGATATCAGCAAACACCGAGCGCATACATTGATGTGACACCACAGCCATGCTATCATCGCAAACACTGATAACAGCATAAATCGAATTAAATCGGACTTGATGAGAGCTTCTGAGTATCACTAGAAATATTATAAACAGTCGTCTTTGTACCACAGGTTGCTTTCAGTAAACACCGAGAGCATTCACTGTTAGCATAGCACATCCATGTTAGCAGTGTATAAATGGATGGTTTAGCATATTAGCACAGGTATCAATAAAGGACTACCGTATTAAACACTTTTACTAACCTCAGGCAGACGGACAGGCGCTCTGCAGGTGGGATTGAGCGTCTGTAGTTGGTGTCTAGGCGGGCGATTCTGGGACCGACGCGGGACAGCAGGTCCTCAAACTGGCCGAGTGAATGACGGTGATAGCGCTGGAATCGGCCGTCATCCAGGCGCAGCTCCTGGAGCAAGTGGTGAAACTCACCAAACTGCTCACGCCTCTGGAGGACCTGATGGACCCAGGTACGGCAAGGATGTCCTTTACGCCGCTACTCTGCTCTCCACAGTAAATAGAGAAGGGAGACTCTCTCTTCAAGTGCTAGCTTGACAGCTGCCATCTTGCAAAGATACCGGTCTTGCAAAACTTCCTCCCACATCCCTCCCACATTTCCGGTTCACGCGCGTTAAAATATGATATTTTGGGGCGCGATGGATTTTTCTTGCACACGCGTAGAGGTGCGAATGTGCACGCGTCAAGTTAGGGGCGTTTGGGGCTTTTTTCACGCGCCCATCGCGTTCGGTGTGAACACACCGTAAGGCTGTTGTCTATTACAGCGGTCCCCAACCTTATTTGCGCCACGGACCGGTTTATGCCCGACAATATTTTCACAGACCGGCCTTTAAGGAGTCGCGGAAAAATACAACAAAATAAAACTAGTACCGGTACCGAAAAAAAGAAGATTTATTCATAACACACGTGAAAAGACCCAGGAAAACCGAGTAAACGATAAAAACGATAACAAAATAACGCTGAAAACCGATAAAAACCCTGAAAACCATACATTTCACACCTGAGCCTCAACTCTCGCGGCCCGGTACCAAACGACTCACGGACCTGTACCGGGCCGAGGCCCGGGGGTTTGGGACTGCTGGTCTATTACACAAAAGATCCCTCGTTCAGAACCATGGGGAGATGCAAATATATTTGGGGTTGTGTCATGAATGGGTGTCCGGTGTTAAGATCTAGCAAATCAAATACATGGAGCTGTCTGCTGTGGCAACCCACTGGGAATATGGGAGCAGCCGAAAAAAGAGGCTTTGTGTGCAGAGGAAGGGAAAAAAAGTCATTTCAGTTATTTCAAATGATGACATGTATTTATGCCATCAAATGTCTATCAAAGATTAACTGGCTTGCATGTCTGAAAAGTGAAGCCAACATGGGAATTCTTTAAACTAACATTCTTTGTAATTGTCAGCAGCATGTGACTGGTGGTACAAAGAAGTTTTATTGTTTGGAAACCTGCTGGAGGACAGCTATAAATGCTTTCCTGAGGATTTAATGTTCTAGTACCAAGGCTTATAATACAATGATTTTGATTTTGTAAACATAGCCCCATCAGCGTAAAAAAGGAAGGATAAACTATTGTTAACTATTGATTGACAAATCACTACAGTGTGTGATCCTTTCACTTCATTGTCAGATTTCAAAACAGTGAAATGGTAATGGCAGAAGCACCCAGCTCGCGGCTTCATAACAGGATTACACTAATGTTACAATCAGGTTAGTGAAAACAATAGTTAAAGACTATGGTGTGACCAAAATTAATGTGACCATGTGCAATGAACCTGTTATTTTATTGCATTTGAAATGGTTGCTTGAAGAACTGGACCAGGTTGCAGTCGCTGTCTTCAAAGTGACTTTGAATCAGAAGTTCTAAAATTTCCTCACAAACTGGTGACTGCAAAATGGCATAGGTGCTTGGCAACCTTGCTCTTATATAGGAACATGAATGGAAACCATGTAAATACATGGTTCCTGTGTAGGAGTCCTCAAGTAGTTTACTGATTTTCACATTCCGCTGCTCTAATCTTCAGCAGCTTATAACAGACAGTTTAAAAACTATAAAAAAAATTTAAAAGCAGAATAAGAGGTAAAGTTTTTTCTAACAATTACATTTTTCTAGTTTAGTCTTTCCAAAATACTATATTTCATCTATTTTTACAGGGAACAGTCAGGCAAACATTTGACGCACGCGTTTTCTTTATCAACGGCCTTTCTCTTATGCTATTTTGAGAACAGAGAAGAAGTGGCAATACAAAACTGATTTTATACATACCTCAGCTTGCTGTAGTTTAAAGTTATACAATTCTGACCTACAATCTAAAAAAAGATAACTCTGTGACTGAAGGTAAGCTGGGAGAGAGTTCTCTGCCTCAAGTTTATCCTCTCTTGACAGTATCTACTCCCTAGCTGCAAAACTTTGCTGCTATGGGTTTTCTTTTTAAGCACAGTTCACATCTGCTGAGAGACCTTCACCTAGTTTTTTGGTTTTTTGTTGTTGGTGGTGGTTTTTTTTGCAGGACCTACAGACTTAACCCACTTCACATTTCTGTGAGAGTTAGAGTGCAGGGAAGATATCAAACTGTACCTCAACGCCATAAAGAATGGCACGTATTAGAGTGGTAAGTGAATTAAAACCAACATATCATGTCTGTTGTAGTGATGGGTCGGTCGCAAACGAAATGGCTCTTAGAGCCGGATCTTTGAAGTGAACGATGCGAAGGAGCCGTGTTTTTTTTTTCTTCTTTCTCCTGCCCTCTCTTTCACTTTTTTTCGCTTCACGCTGCAAGTCACCCTTGCGTTTGCGCCCCTCCCCCTCTGCTCAGCGCTGAGCTGAGGGGGTGGGGCGGTAGTTACACTCAAACAGCAGTAGCACACAACAAGAGCAGGAGAGAGAGGGAAAGAAAGAGAGCCAGGAGCAACAACAAGAGACAACACCGTCACATTGGAAAGGTACAGTAAAGAAAATGAGTGACACCAAGAAAAGAAGCAAAGTCTGGAGCCATTTCAATCTTATTGACAAAACAAAGGCAGAGTGTAGAGTCTACAAGAAAAGGATATCATATAGAGCCGGCTCCACAAACAACATGCACAGGCACCTAAGAACTGTCCACCCATCAGTGCAATGGGAAGATAAAACGCAGTCAGTTGAGTGTGATATTAATAGTTCTAAATGCCAACCTTTCCCTTAATTAAAGATCTGGGCGTTCTTTTCCCCCCCCTTTTTTTCCATATTTTCATTTATATTTTATTGTGTTGTGGTTTGCAGTGTTTTGTGTTGTTTCACTTTAAATTTGTTTAAAAGGAAAAAGCTGAAAATTTAAGTAGTTAAAAGTTGAAATGTAAATAGTTGGTTTCTGTATTTTATACTTTATTTATTACATTTTATGTGGAGTGAATAAATAAAAGTATATTTACAGTGGCAGCACGGTGGCACGGTGGTTAGCACTGTTGCCGCACAGCAAGAAGGTCCTGAGTTCAATTCCACCATCAGGCCGGGGTCTTTCTGTGTGGAGTTTGCATGTTCTCCCCGTGTTTGCGTGGGTTCTCTCCGGGTACTCCGGCTTCCTCCCACCGTCCAAAGACATGCAGCTTGTGGGGATAGGTTAATTGGATAATCCAAATTGCCACTAGGTGTGAATGTGTGAATGAATGTGAGTGTGAATGGTTGTCTGTCCCTGTGTGTTAGCCCTGCGACAGACTGGCGACCTGTCCAGGGTGTACCCTGCCTCTCGCCCTGTGACAGCTGGGATAGGCTCCAGCGCCCCCCGCGACCCTGAAAAGGATAAGCGAATGGATGGATGGATGGATGGATGGATGGATATTTACAGTGGCCCCTAGAGACAAAGCACGTACAAACTCCGGAGCACGTACGAACTCCAAAACACAACGGAAGTGCTCCAGGATGCTAGGGGCCGTGTTGAGCTTTTGTTACCTAGTGGCTACACAAGCCAGGAAGTACCAACAATCGGATTGGCTGTGTGGTAGTAACAGGTAAATGAAGTTTTGTTTTTTTAATTATTTGAATATATATATATATATGAGTGTTTGTGTATTAATACAAAAACTATAGACATATGAATTCGATTGTGTAATTTAAGTGATCTATGTAGCTCTGTTTTGGAAGTTCAGTTAACGCTAGAAATGTGTTTTGGAGTTTGTACGTGCTTTGGAGTTTCTAAGTGCTTTGGAGTTTGTACGTGTTTCGTCTTTAGGGGCCCCATAAATATTTATATATAAACAGACATAAAGAAAAGCGTGTTTTTTTACATTACTAATTCCTTTTGTGCATAATTTTATATTGTTGTTGATAATTAATTAATTAAAGCAACAAAACAACCTGAAGAGCAAGTTGGGAGCCGAAAGAGCCGGCTCTTTTTAGTGAACCGAGCTGAAAGAGCCGGAAATCCCATCACTAGTCTGTTGGATACTCGTGTTCAAACCATGTGCTATTAATTTAGGGCACAAAATCATGGCTAAAGAATATTTTCCCATAGAGTTTTATGCTAATCCAGCCTGTCACAACCCAGACTGGAGCACATATTTAATACATGTTCGTCTATAGGAGCCCCCACACGCTTCAAAGTGTGTCACAAGGACGCGTCGCAATCCCCTCTACGCCAACATCTACCAGCAGGTCTCCTCATCACTGTTACAGAATGACTCACACAGCTGGCGACTAAAAATAGCTTATAAGTCTCCTTCCTTGGCTCACAATCTCTCCCTCTTATCTCTTTACCCGCTCTCCGCTTCTCCTTTTCTCTTAATTTGTCTCTCACTATTCCCTCTCTCCACATCTTCCACACAAATACCCCAAACTGGTGAATTAGAGTATGAATCATCAGTGTCCTCTGGAAAAAACAAAACAAAACAGAATTACACAGGATTGGGAGGGGAGGGGATGATGTAGCACAGCTGGAAAATGATGAACTCAGAATATAGGTCATAGCGAGATGATGTTATCAAAGCTTAAATCAGACAAAAGGAAATGATATGGCTCAGGTCCATGTTTGCTATTACGCAAACGTAACCTACTTTCCCACCTGCCTGTGCTGTGATATGGTATTATTTTTTATTTTGTCCACACAAAAAAATCATCCAAATGAACATTGTTCTGTTGTAAAATACACTCTTCCACAAGGCAACCAGAGCTTTACACTCAATCACAGATTTTCACTTGGGATCTGCAGAGTACAACCACAGCCTTGTAGAGATGGTCACTGAGCTGTTCCACTGGAGCGGCTGGAGGGTTAGGTGCTTGACTCGAAAACATCTTGACAGTAGTTGCTGATGCAGGGCGGCGTGTTCCCTGCTAGCTAATGCTTTTATGTTGACACACAGAGCTCATGCCAACCTTTTATGAAATGTTATCAATCAGCCAGGTAGGGTTTTCCCTCATTGTGCATGAAACCTGCAATTAACTGCAATGAAAATGGCTGTGCCGTAAAAGGCTATATTTAAGGTGGCTCAAGAGCAAATTAAATAAGAGGGTTGTGGCTTTGGTTCAATATGTATTTACAAAATAAATAAAGCAGCCAATATTCCCATTTTACAACTGTTAAATATTGATATTTTAATGACACTAGAAGGAATATACTGATATGGTACTGGATAATTACGGTGGCCCCTAGAGACAAAGCACGTACAAACTCCAAAACACTTGCAAACTCCAAAACACTTGCAAAATCCAAATCACTTGCAAACTCAAAAACACTTGCAAACTCCAAAACACTTGCAAAATCCAAAACACATGCAAATTTCCAAAACACAATGGAAGTGCTCCAGGACGCTAGGGGCAGTGTTGAGCTTTTGTTACCTAGTAACTACACAAGCCAGGAAGTACCAATGACCGGATTTGGGCTGTATCCCAATTCAGGGTCTGCAGCCTTAAAGGCCGCATTTTAAGGCCGATTACGGCACAGCAACACGACGAAGGCTGTCCCAATTCAAAGGCTGCTCGAAATGCGGCCCTCAAATGCTTCCTTAATTTCCCTGAATTTTAAGGATGGGCCAAACATATCCCAGATTTCACAGCGCGGCGGTGGTGTGGATAATTTTACCGAAAAAAACGGCGGAAGCAGAGCCGCCGAAGAGTAAACTTTCAGAAGTAAGTACTGAATATTATGTCACTTATTTATGCACAAATGTTGTTATAATGAAGAACATTAAAACATTACTGTTGGCCACATATCGGGAAAGTTATGTGACATTAGCGATGTTTGTACTAACTTGGTTTTAAAGCCTTTACTTCAAAATATACGCCGTTCAATAGTTGACTTTAATCTTACTGAGAATGTGATGATTTTATGGATAATTAAAGTCAGTCATATATCCACAAACACAACAGGCTGAAAGTCAGTGATGCTGCTCGGTTTGCAGTCCTGAGTATCACGGCACAAGCAGGATTCACTGCACTGTTAATGTTAGCTATGTTAAATTGTTGCCTCTATTCGGTGGTGTCGAGCCAAACGGACTTTAACGTGTGTTTGAACGAGCTGACGGTTCACTCGTTAAGCTGAAAGAAAGATGCTTTAATCACAGGAGTCACACATGTGTCCACTGTACCATCTGGGAACTCTTTTTGTTTCGTAATGACACAAACACTAAATCCTCCTTCTTTTGTGCTGTTTTGCAGCAGTGTATACACCTGAGACTGTCACCTGTCTGTCTGTCCTTCACTCTCTCTCTCTGTTTCTTTCTCTCTGATTGTGTAATAAAAGTATGAACATTCATTTATAAGTTACACTTGTGTTTGAATCCTGCAGCTTATCACACATTTGATTTCCATGTGTGACAACTGCAAGTGTCCAGAGTGAGGACAGACTGAGGGACCCACTGCTGCACATCATCTGTGAGGCTTTGTACCCCTGATGATCCACCAGGACAAACTCATCAGTGTGTGAGGAAGAGGAGGAGGAAGAGCCAGCAGCAGCTGACAGACGGAGAGAATAGACAGACTGTTCCCTGTTTGTGAAGGACTGCTAGAAAAAGTTTAACATAACTAATTGTCTGTCCTGAATCAGTCTTATTAAGTAATGTTCAAATAATTTTATCCTCCCAGTGTTTTCAGTGTGGGAGAAAGTACTCAGGGCCTTCAAGTTACACACTATGAAAGGCAGCAACAAGTTTAACATTCAGAAACCTAAAGTATGTATCAGCAGCAGAATGGACCTAAAAATAAATGTTTGTTTCAGTTCTATGAAGCTTTGAGTATTTTGGATTAGTAGTACTGCTGTGTTTGTTGCATCATATTGCTGTAATTGTTTATATGCTTTATATATTCTGAGGTAAGTTGATCTATAGGGTTACATCATATTCTATAAG
The DNA here is from genome assembly GCF_964374335.1 of Astatotilapia calliptera. Lineage (NCBI taxonomy): Eukaryota > Metazoa > Chordata > Actinopteri > Cichliformes > Cichlidae > Astatotilapia > Astatotilapia calliptera. The sequence goes on along the minus strand of NC_137443.1, from coordinate 35,688,628 downwards.
GATGTTATGTGTTTGTATACTTTCTGCCCAGTTTGACCCATTTAGCAGAAGTCAGCCTGTTTAAGGCTCTGATATCTATTCTGTATGACTTAAAGCAGTTATGACATGGTCTGATTTTCTCACCCAATAAAGGAATATTCAATATATCAGTCTACTCTTCATTTTATCAGAAACATTTATCACAGCTTGTACATTTTCTTTTTATAAATATATGTAAGCAATGAGCCAAATTTAGTAATGCCAACATACTGAAGGAACAACATTTGTCTCTTATATATGATACACCTATATATACACTGTCAAAGACACTTGTCTTTGAGTGAAGATTTAAGGTGATAAGACATATAAATAACTGCAACTTGAATCTGTACTGAAGCTCAGTATTTGACACAGAGTTCATGTTCACTGCTGTAATAGCTAATAATGATTAATATAATAACCATAATATTGGCCATATTATATTTACATTACCAAAGTGATATGACTTTAGTCTCATGAACAACATTAGCTAATTCTTATTTACTAGCTAATCTTAAATGACTGTTCAGTACAGAAATGAAGCCCAAAAATCATGTTTTACTGTCCTGTGGTCTCAGCCTCAGATACTTATCAAATCACACAAAGCTCTTGTAGAAACAAACAAACAAATTAACAAAATATGTTCTCCTTCATTTCTGTCAAACAAAGTTGTATGACACGTTTCCAGCGGTTAGTATCATGGTTGCTAGGCAACCTGGGAAGCGCGACGGAGACTAGACCGTCCCATACAGACAAACTTGCCGTTTATTTTGCAAATCGAGCTCAACACTGCCCCTAGCGTCCTGGAGCACTTCCGTTGTGTTTTGGAATTTGCAAGTGTTTTGGAATTTGCATGTGTTTTGGAGTTTGCAAGTGTTTTGGATTTTGCAAGTGTTTTGGAGTTTGCAAGTGTTTTGGAGTTTGCAAGTGTTTGGAGTTTGTACGTGCTTTGTCTCTAGGGGCCACCGTAGATAATATTCGCATAAAGTCAAATATAATATGACATATGATGTGTTACCTTAGAATATGAATAAAAGTAAGAACAAAATAAAAAGACTGAAATATAATTAGTTGCTGCTGGTCATATTGCTTTAAGCAATGGTATTATTTCAGAATTTTACAATCAGTGTAAATCCTCTCACATGGAAACACTGGTACTTTATTTTATGTTTGTGGGCAAAAAACTACCAAAAGCAGTTTTGTTTATAGAATTCATGCCAAGATATATTTACAAATGAGTCTAAAACTGGACCCAAAGAAAAAGAGTGAAAAGTCAAATGCTAAAAACTGCACTTCCTGTAATGGCCACTTGAGCCTGGCACCAAAAGTGAGTAAGTCCTCATAGACTCGCACGTTAAAATGCACAAATTGACAGCAGAACAAAAATGCTTTTGGTGACTACAGCTAATTTCTTCCTTTGTCTTCCTTTGTACGGGGAGAATTTGTGTACAATTCTGTAGTCTACACCATTTAAGTCTAACAGTCAGACATTGTATTGGGCCGCACGTCTTGATCTTTGAATTCAGGTGTTTTCAATCCTGTTACTACAGGTGTCTAAATTCAAGCACGTATCCAAGCATGATAGTGTAATAGTGTCACCGTTGGTAGTCAGTGGCGGTGAAATTTCACCGACGGTATAATTGCAAAATGGAAATATATAGGAACCACCACAGCTCAGTTATGAAGTCGCAAAGGCACAGATTGGGGTTCACTGAGTGCTGACTTATAATCTGGACCACTTGACTGTGCTACAGTAGTAATGTTGGTGCATTTGGAGCATTTTAATGCGTTTATCCGATAAGTAAAAGGGGCTGTGTGGTTAATCTTACTAACAGCCCACCCTAGAAGTCGCTGCTCTGGTTTTGGTGAGCTACAGCCTGCTATACACATTTATTAGCTGATTTATTACCGTTTACCATATGTTGTTGAATTTAAAGTGGAAGTTTGAAGAGCAATGTGTCATCACAGTGGCTACTTGCATTTCTTAAATACAGCTTATGGTGCAAAGTAGGTTACCAAGTCACTACATATAGATTATTTCTATACTTTGCCATTTCAAGCATTTGATTAAATATGTTTATTGTCCCAAAAATCCCCAAATGTACTTGTAAATAGTTTGCTTTCTGGTTACTGAGTCATATCAGTCAGCCAACTACTATGGAGAGGATTAATATGTGACTCTAGAATGCATTTAGGTTAAAACCTTGACCACTGAGTTTTTGCATCCAGCCCTGACCAGTTTTAATTGTAGAAACAGCAGCTCAACACTATCAAAAGAAAGATTTAAAGGCTTGATACAGCTTTGGGAAGCCTAGTTTATCATATATTTTTGGAGGATTTGTTGACTCTCTGTAGTATTTTATCCAGTTTCACTCCTGTAATCCAATTTTTATGTTTGGACATGAAACATGTAATGAAATGTATATTTAATAAATACTTTTTCAACTGTAGTCTGGCAAAACAAACATCTGAATCTATAACATACCATAATTCAGCCTTATTTTCTACAGTTGACAGGCTAACAAACCCTCCTGTGTCAGTGGCAGCTGAACTTCATTCGACCATGGCCTGCAATGACTTTGCCAAATTCTTCACTGAAAAAATCCAAAAAATTAGACAAGCAATTGGTACATCAACAGCAGATCCAGGATATGTACTGTGTCCACCAAAAAACTGTTTAAACACCATGAAACAGTTTCAACCTATTAACAGCAAAGACCTGGAGGACATCTTAGGTCAACTGAACTTCTCCTCCTGCTGTTTAGATGTCCTGCCAACAAGTTTTTTCAAAAAGGTCTCAAAGACTTTAGAGTCAGACCTGTTACAGATCGTCAACTTTTCTTTATTATCAGGTGTGTTTCCAGAATCACTAAAAACTGCTGTAATCAAACCTATACTGAAAAAGGACAATCTTGACAAGACACAAATGAACAACTACAGGCCGATCTCAAATCTCCCGTTTTTAAGTAAGATCATTGAAAAAGCAGTTTCTCAACAGCTCAGTTACTTCTTAAAACAGAATAATTGCTACGATGCCTTCCAGTCAGGTTTTAGACAGAACCACAGCACTGAAACCGCTCTGACCAAAGTGTTTAATGACATATGTCTGAATACAGACAGTGGAAAAATGTCAGTCCTAGTTTTACTGGATCTCAGTGCAGCATTTGATACAGTTGACCACAACATATTACTCAAACGACTGGAGAACTGGACAGGTCTTTCAGGAACTGTACTAAACTGGTTCAAAACATACGTAGAAAACAGGAAATACTTTGTATCAATAGGTAACTTCACATCTGAGCAGACAAGTATCACATGTGGAGTTCCCCAAGGTTCCATCTTGGGACCCCTTCTGTTTAACATCTACATGCTCCCACTGGCACAGATTATAAACAACAACAAAATAAACTATCACAGCTATGCAGATGACACACAAATATATATCACAATGTCACCAGGAGACCGAGGCCCTGTACAGGCTCTTGGTAAATGCATTGAGGAAATCAATGACTGGTTGTGCCACAATTTTCTCCAGCTAAACAAAAACAAAACTGAGGTAATAGTCTTTGGCGCCAAAGAAAAACGATTACAGGTCACCAGAGAACTTCAATCTATACATCTAAAAACCACAAACCAGGCGAGAAATTTGGGTGTAGTGATGGATGCAGACCTAAACTTAGAAAAACACATTAAGACAATAACAAAGTCAGCTTACTATCACCTCAAGAATATATCAAGGATAAAAGATCTGATGTCTCAACAGGACCTGGAAAAACTAGTCCATGCATTCATCTTTAGTAGGCTTGATTACTGTAACAGCATCTTTACAGGTCTACCTAAAAAATCAGTCAGACAACTACAGCTCATTCAGAACTCTGCTGCTCGAGTCCTCACTAAGACCAAAAAAGTGGACCACATCAGTCCAGCTCTGAGGTCTTTACACTGGCTGCCTGTCCGTCAGAGGATAGACTTTAAAGTTCTGATGCTGGCCTATAAAGCTCTGAATGGTTTAGGACCAAAATACATCAATGACCTCCTGACCCAGTATGAACCATCCAGATCCCTCAGGTCATCTGCATCCGATCTTTTATCAGTTCCCAGAGTCAGAACCAGACACGGAGAAGCTGCATTCAGCTTTTATGCTCCTTATATCTGGAACAAACTCCCAGAAAGCCTCAGATCAGCTGAAACACTCAGTTTATTTAAATCCAGGTTGAAGACTCACCTGTTCTCAGCTGCATTTGAATAAAGCACCAAATCCACTTTAAGCTTAAAATTCAAAACTTACATTTAACTACTGATTTTATCTACTGTTCTGATTTTATCTGTTTTGATTTTATATACTGTTTTGTTTGTTTGTTTGTTAATTAGTTAGTTAGTTTATTTGCTTGTTTTAATCAATTTTAAATCATGCTTTTTATTTGTTCTTGTTTCTAATGTCTCTGTAAAGCACTTTGAATCGCCTTGTTGTTGAATTGTGCTATACAAATAAACTTGCCTTGCCTTGCCTTGCCTTCCTGCTACAGGCCCGTTCCTTTAGCACATGCTGTGCGTATTGTACCTGATATTTCAACAGTGCCTTGTTTTTGATCTACCATGTACTCCATCATTTAACAGCAGCTGATTAAAGTTCAGAATCTAACCAGCGGCCCTCATATACACCCTTGCCAGCTAACTTTCCCCTTACCAGTTTTTGGTGAGGAACATTTGTTCATTAGTAAAACCAACAGCTCACTCCCACCAGACTTTCATCCCTGTATCCAAATACTTGGCATATTCCAAAATATTAGCAAGCGTTTCTTGGCAAGAGCAGGAAGCAGGGATTTAATTTGGTGAACTTTGTGTATTTTAATGGTTTTGATACTAGCAGTGTTAATGTAGAGAGCTATAGCAGCTAGTAACAGGCACGGCTCCATATGACTCAAAGCTGGCGTCTGCACTGTTTGAGTGGTAACGCAGACACTGCACCATGATATCAAAGCAACCAGTTCTGCTGTGTGAAGGCACAGTTTGCTTATAGTACACTGTAATCACTAATGACTTAAAGAGCATTTTAACACCCACTCCAACGCATAGATTGATATTACACCTGACAGTCAATCAGAATTAATAGAATTATTACAAACAGCTTGGATTCTCTTGTATGACTTGAAGCATGTTATCCCTGAGTTTGAGCTTTGTTTCATAATTTGAGGGCCTATACGAGAAGTTAGCACGAGAAAATGCTAACTTCCTGGTTTGAGACCAGATGTAGGGTTGTACATTTCCGGTAGCTTTACTTTGCGGTCAATCGCTACTGCGAAGATATACTCCAAAATCATGTCCAAAACTCGAAAACGGAAAGATCGCGTTAAGTTACAAAGAGCAGAAGGTGGGAACACTCACCACTGTTGTGTCATAAAAAATCTAATGATCAATTTTGACGTTTAAAGAGTTTAGATCAATCAGTTGTTTACATCACTCAACACAGGCAGAACTGCATTACTGCAGCAGAAGACACATCATCCACATTCAGAAGCACATCTCTGTATAGTGACAGTTATTATGATTTAAACAGGCAAATGTTCAGCATTCAAACCACAGGTGAAGAATAGTCAAACCAGATGTTTCCCTGTTATGTCGAGATCAGCTAGTCAAGTACACACCTACACAGCATGTTAACAAACCGTGAAAAAAAGCCACACAAAAAATGAACGATTGCTGGTAACGTTTTCTATGCATTAGTATTTACGAAGGGTATGTTGTGACTTACCTTCAAAATTACAGTGGTCCCTCGCTATAACGCGGTTCACCTTTCACCTCGCTGTTTCGCAGATTTTTTAGTGCAAGTTTGCATGTTTATTTATTTTTTTTTACATCACATTGTGTCCTGATCGCTGCAGACGATCTCCTCCGTGATGTCTCTCCTGTACAGTACAGAATCGCTGCATCGATCGCTAGCAGTGTGACTCTGAAGTGCAGTACTGTATGTCTACGATGTCGATGAAACGTTTTTAAAAAATAAAATTGGCTACTTGATTTCACCTATCGCTGGTTATTTTTAGAACATAACACCCGCGATAAACGAGGGACCGCTGTTTACAGATACTGAGAAATATAAAATTTGAATCCCTTTTCTCTTTTGCTCTGAGACGCGGGGGAAAAATATCGACAAGTCGATGAACATCATTTACAGATATATTGGATAAATGCCCAAAACATCTACAGAAATGTAAATCGCCGCTTGAGTCATTCATTTGCTAAACTTGTTTTGGACCGTAAACAAGGCGTGAATAGGACACCGGAAACAAAGCTCCCCACAGGAGTTTCCGCACCGGAAGTAGCATATGCTAACGTGCACATAGTCTATAGTACCACAAAACATTACAGATTTTTCAACAATTTTTTTTTTTTCTTCTTGACGACAGAACTACAGAAGCGAGCGGTCTCTGTATCTCAAAGTAAAGATATGGCCAAATGTAATTTTGGCATGTGTGGATAATTTCCCCCTTCATAACAATTCTAAGAGGTTACTTTTTTTACAGCTCTAGCATGTTACTGAAGTTAGGAGTGTGGGTGCTTTCACTGACAGGTGTGGCAAACAGCTATAGCCAATAGCTGTTTGAACTAGACCTGCCAAGCTTGTTTGTGCTGTTTGCTTTGATGTAAAGTACAGGGTATCCAGGAATTTGGGGCATCAGTATTATTTAGCAGAATTCTAGCATTTTATATCACTGTTGCGTAGGATTTGGGGTGTGCTGCACAGATGCAGATACTGGCTAATTACAGCAGTTCACTAGCCTATGCCTTGACTCCGCTGACTTAATAAGCTCTTTCACACAATCCAGCAAACTATACTGCTGCTTCTGAAGTCTCATCTCTTCAGAGAGAAACTGGGCCTACCTCCAAAGGCCACCAATCTGAACCACGGTGCATCTTTAGCTTCCATGTTAACATAAGCCAACTGCTAGTGTGGGGTGGCGCAATCTAAAGCAGAGATATGGAGTTCAAACTGCCTCTAGGACAGAAATGACTGAATTTTAGTTTGCTCTTTGCAAACATCTACAAAGGCAACATCACAAGAGTGATCTTAAAGCTAAGTGTATGCTGACCCTAACCCAGAAATCAGAGCCTGATCTCCAACAGATAACAACAGCAGTGATGAGTAGTCAAGTTTGGAACCTACAGTAAAATCACTGTGGTCATCACTGAATGCTCTTTGGGTTGATTTTCATCATTGCTTTGTGTTGTGGGCTTTGTGTTCATACATAAATACTGAAAAAAATATCCTATGTGTGTCCTCTTTAGCAAAGGGATTTGTATAATATAAGTGTGCTGGACTATAGCCTCAGGTTTATGTTGTTAACTGGTAAATATGAGACAGTGCATTTCGGGTAATTTTGCAGAGTAACCCAAAAGTAATGTAATGAGTAGTGTAAAAAAACTATATGTTCTGGTGAGTAACTACAGACACATAAGTAAGTTACCTTTTAGAAAAATAATGAAGGACTGGCTCCAATACTGTCCTATAACAGCTGATACCTGTGAGGCTGATGTCTATTGCCAATCCATCTCAAGCCATAAGGAAGATATCAGGCTTTTCTTTAGGTGATATAGTCAGTGGTGGTCTTAGCCTATTTGGTGCCCTGGGCGAACACCCCTCTGGCAGGGGGAGTGTTTAATTTTGCACTCCAGATCACCCATCCCCCAACCCGAGGATCACCACAACATAACCTAATGGACCTACACCTTTGTAACGGTCTTTTGCATTTGATGTTTGTTGCATTTGATGTTTGTTGCATTTAATATTTGTTAAGCTGTATGTCTGGATTTTGTTCCTTTGCGCCCTCTGGTGGTGAACTGTGTAGGGTACAGCTTTGCTGTTTGGGTCTCCACCCAGCCACTTTTCTTTTGCTAGCGCACATGGTGTCCGCATGCTGCAACTCACAGTTAGCTCCACACATGGAGAAAATATCGTTTAAAGAGTGGAAATAATTGACAAAGAAGATGGAAGATAAGGCAATAAGGCCATAAAGGACTATTTAGCACCTCCTGGATGTCAGCTCACGAGGTTTGTGTATTTTAAATGGTTTATTTTCTGTAATTAAGGATTTTTTGATTGATTGACACTACGTACAAGAGCGCATTTTGATGTGATGTTTTTGTTTTATTGTTTTGTCTGTGAGCAGTTCTCACGGGTTGCCAAGACCAGAATAAACCCTGTTTTATAACTACATCGAGCGTACGTCAATCCTTGAGGGTGCTACAACCTTAGTTTACAGATTAGCTTTGTCTAGGGTTTATTTCTGGGATTTCGCACAACTCAGGACTCAGATGAGGAATACAAAATGGGCTTGGATTTACAACATTACGAATGAAATGTGCTCTAATTGGAAGCAGCCGGCCCTCCTCCCCTTTCAACGGGTTGTGTGTGAGACTTTAAATCATCAAACTGTAAATTATACATTTTAAATTGTTTTTGATCCCTTTACCCCTAGTCCTAAAGTGTATATTTATTTTCTCACTCTTCTTATATTTATTGTTTGTTTACTTGCACTGCTGTAACTGGTGCCTCATCATCTCATCTCTCTATATACTGTACTGTATATAGCGAAGATGACAATGAAGTTTGCTTTGACTTCAGCACAGCAGCAAGCAGGTGCACCGAGGGCTCTTGCGCTCACTTTATAGAATTTTGAAAAAACATTGGTACAAATTACAAATGTCTGTATCATAATGTCTTATTTTGTTTTATTTTGTGAGTTGGTTATTAGATGCTGGTCCAGCCAGCCAGAGAATCCCCTGCCGCCCTGCCCTCTCCTCCCTGTGTCGCAAGCAGCAGTCGCACCTCGCAAATGGAGGGCGCCCTCGCTCCCAGGAAATGGGTGGCAGAAAACCAATCAGTGCCTTTTCCATCTCCAAAATGCGCTGGCTGATGTTGGGGCAGCATGAGTACGAGCAACTTTTCTTTTGGAGATGTCCATGATGCCGCCCCCCCCACCACGATGCCGCCACGGGCAACTGCCCGTGTTGCCCCTATCAAAAACCGCTACTGGATATAGTCATCTGCTATGGTGGTTATATGTGGTTAGCTGCTCCACATATGAACATGTCTGACTTTTCTGTCATAAAACCTCTAACAATTCACTCAGAACTTCCTGAGCTGTTCTGCATTGCAGCAATAATGTCTGAATGTCACAAAATCCCATGGCGCACCATTTGGAAGCCACTGCTCTAGATAAAGGAAAATACCTTTTATTGGAGCAAACACCATAAAATAAATTCAACACATTACATGTAAAGTCATTTTATTACACTTACCCATGAATTTGGAATTAAATCACTCTTTAAACCGGTTCCTTTAATAACCTTTTTTTTTTCCTTTTTACCCATGGGAGAGAGAAAGTTAAGCAGGAAGGTATCCAGCGAGTGTATTTGATTCTGATTTGGATGCATTACTATTCATGCAATTTGCCAGGCCCAGACACCAAAAGCAGAAAAAAAGTGTGCAGAGAAAGCTGCTCTAAATTAGTTCAAAGACCAAAAATAGAAGCTTTTTGGAAATAAGTATGTAGTAACTAGCTAATATGACTGTCAGTGTGATAAATGACATACTGTATTTATTATTCAGTTCCATATAATGGCATGGGATACTCATCTCTTTTCTTTTTTTTACTGCAGTGCCCTTGCTTTTAACTCATTGTACAGCCATCTAGAAGTGGACCTAAGGAAGCATTGCAAAGTCCACAGGATGGCCTTTCAAAGTGTGAAAAATTAATTTAATTACACATTAATTTCAAAAGAATGCACTGCTGTTCCATTTGTGTCGATCCCAGATGTGATGAAATTAATGTTTTTTGATCCTTCTCCTGTCATTGTGAAGCAGAATCTAATGCTGGATTGTTCACATACTAAATGACAAGAGATTAAACCCATGTTTCCTGACAGGTTAGTTCGACCCTACTGATGATGTCTTGTTGCTATAGCAATACTGTTCAGTATGAGAGGAACTGCAGGTTCACACATTTGATTTATGTGCCTGGCTGATGAGCCAGTGGTGCAAAGCTACTACCTGAATGCCACCAAGTCAGAATCCTGTCTAGATGAAGTGATACCAGACTGATGTGCATCTTTGGAGCTTGCTCCATGGCCAAAAGCAACGAGAGTTGAAAATGAAGTCAATGCAGAAGTGACATAAACTGCAGTGCTGCTAGGTGTCAGTTGAGGCTGCAAAAGGGAGTCAGTGTCTTAGAAAGTGCTCAACTTTCCAGCATCACAAAGGATGTTTGCAGGCTGAACTAGACCTCTCCTCCACTTTTGTGCTGTTGGTATTTTTTGGGCATTTTTAATGGAATTATCTAACAAAGACCTGCTGGGGGTTACAAATTATCCAAGAAATTTGTGCTTCAGTTCTGGTGGGTGGAATTCTAGTATTTTATCAGGCGGCTAACGGCAACATTTTAAATGAAGAGTCCAAAAGAAATGGTGACGTCACAGTGGGTACCTCCATCGTTGACTGGTGAAGGAGAGCTGCTTTTTTCCTGCCTCCCTTTCCTCACCCCGACTCGATCGCCGCCGCTCCCTGAGCCTGATTCTGCTAGAGGTTTCTTCATGTTAAAAGGGAGTTTTTCCTTTCCACTGCTGCCAAGTGCTTGCTCATAAAGGTTCATCTGATTGTTGGGGTTCTTTCTCTATTACTAAAATGTATTTAACGTACAATGTCAAGCATCTTGCGGCAGCTGTTGTGGGTGATTTAAGTTTTAAAAAAGGCAATATAAATAAAATTAAATTTAACTGAACTGCATGTTTGTAAAGAAAAGAAGAAGAAACTCTCAGCTGTTGCCTTATTTTACATGGAGTCACTTCAGCGGATGGATTCACATGTTTCAATTGGCACAACCCTCCTGTTTATCTAGGCTTAGAATTGGCACTGTGAGTACACTAGCATTGTGACACCCTGAGACTAGATGAACATGTTAACCATGACGATACAGAGTCATTATTAACCCCTTTTCTGCTATTAGCTATTTGGCTCGATTTGACTCGGTTTGGGTCATTTTTCAATTAAAATCGAGCACCACTGAATGCGTGTGGCTTTGTTACACATGTTAGGCACAGCACAGAAGCATGTTGAGGTGAAGGTAAACCTGCTGCTAAGTGTATGGCTTTTCGTCAGAGTCTGGAATCCTGGTGTTGTTTTTTTGTGTAGCCATTTCAATCATGATTCTACTGACTAACCAATTGGTAGCATGCACTCTGCTGAAATCACATTTTTTGGATTGCCTCAGATTGCTTGGAAACCCAGCTAAATAGGTACTAAAAAAGTGGCAGGTACTACCTTTAAATGGAAAGTCCTAAAAACCGAGCTGACCCGAGTAGGTACTAGTGGAAAATGGCTATTAGTTTATTAAGAACCCAGTGAACAACTTTTCAATAACACTGCTATCTCTGTGTTAGCTGCCCTAAATTAGTTCAAAGACCAAAAATAACAGCTTTTTGGAAACAAGTATGTAGTAACTAGCTAATATGACTGTCACATCTTGAAGAAGCTCCATCCCTCCCACAACTCCCCCATTATGGTTAAAAAATCAATGGATAACACAGTTAATCACCACAGTTCATCAAAGGGCTCAGGAAATAAAGCAATGCAGTAATTCGAGCCCTACTTTCTCCAGCACACATGTGAACAAGGCAGCAAACCCAAATTGTGTGAATATATTTGTAAGAGGTAAAAACATCTAAAGGCAAAGAATAAAACATGGTTTGAATGGGTGACAACAGCTTGTAATAAAAAGTGCAGCGAGTGCTCTGTAAGAGTAGAAAAGTACTACATAAGTACCAGGCCATTTTAAAAGTATTTAGAGATTGTGACAAGTTGTCTGGGTGAAGATTTTGTGCCTGTGATGTGTAAATAGCAATATCCATATAATAGCACTAGGCTGTAGATATAAACATGGATTTGCTTTTCATCTGTTTTCTGAAAGGAAGTAATCTTGTTGTGTCTCTCTGAAGAAATACACTGCATTAGGTCACTTAAAACAGTAAATATAAAGGTGTTGGGGTTTTTTATGCTTTAATATGTTTTAATGAGACCAAATTTAGATGCATGCGGTCCAAGAATTAAAATAAGCTTGATTGCTTTGCAACAAGGCAAGCTCTTCCTTTGTTGTGTTCTTGATTTTTGAATTGCGTCCATATAAAAAAAAATGCCACTATCTACTTACTTCGAAAATTTCAGCATCATTGAACTGTCTATTCTTTCCCGAGCTTGTTAATGGCTCCACCCTTGAGGAATTCCAAGCCCAAGTGTGCATTAGGCTCTCCTTCACTCCCAAAATACGATTAGTAGGCAGTCCCGGTTGCTGACTACGTAATTACACTAGCTGCTGCCTTAGTAAATCAGACATTAATTTCACACAGATTGCAAATGCACGCGTCCATGAAAGGCACTGCGAAACATCCATTGCACCTTTTCATGTATGTAAACCTGCCCCCCACCCAGTTCCCCCATTATGCTATTATCACACAGAAGAAAGGAATGACATAATACAACACCTTTTTTTTCTTTTTTCTTTTTTTTTTGGAGTGACTTTTCTAAAACATGTTTGTGATGTGAGGTTGCTGATTGTAAATAAAACACTTACAGTGCCTGTGTCGTGTTTCCTTTATAGTAAAAGGAACAGGAGAGAGCGAGAATGCTCACTAACTAGATCCCTTGCCACTGCAACAGTTGGTGTAGCAATCAATAAAGCATGGACAGCTCAGCCCTGGGAATCATCAGCAGGCCTGGGATACATCTTTGACCAATCAGATGGCTTCAGTGACTGTACCTGTTGCGTAAATTATCCAAAGGCCTAGAGACAGCCGAGTCCAACACCATATGTTATATGGATGATGGATGTGTGTGTGTGTGTGCGTGTGTTCGTATGCAGCACGTGTGGGAATGCTTGCTGCCTGCGCCTCACATCTACAGCCCGACTACTTCACAGGATGCGGCGTCTGTTCTTTGCCGAGGTTTAGACTCAGAGCCACTTCCTATCCATTTTTGATTGCCGCTGTGCTTGTCAGTCATCTGATCTCGAGGCAAACTGCACAGCCGTGTTATTCGTCCCAGAGACAGTTTCACTTGACAGATTCACTCTGAAAGCCTGGAGGAAGAGCTCAGCTCGGTGAGGCGGAAGAATCATCAGGGTATGTCAGGTAAAGACCAGACGAGTACGACTGTCTGATAGGTATTGAGGGAAATTCCATCGTGGCTTCAGTGAAATTTCATCCATGTCTTTTAGCAGGTTTTTTTAGTCATGTTAGTGGCATGGCTGTAGTATTTGACGGTCAAATAATTAATTGATTTAGCACCAGGATGATATTCTTAGCTTTTAGCAGAATTTCTTTGACATAATTTCATTTAAATGGATACGATTGTCCCCGGTCCATACCTGAAACTCAATTTGTTTGACACGTATGCCAAGTAGACTTCTTTCTATCCGTACCTTTCACAATAAAAGCCCTAGCAACTGCACTAAATGACTGCAGTAGTCTTGAAATAGCTTGCGGATAAACAATTAAATAAAATGATATACAGAAATATGTTAGAGCAACTTACAGCAGGAGTGATTCTCATTTTACTGGTGGACTCTAGTGGAGTAGCTCTGCATAATTTACAGTTCAGTATAATCCCTGTTAATCTTACACTGTCTCTTAGTGCAGCCCCTCAGTTCATCCTCTGTCTGAAATGGGACTGTCACACCCATATGGAAAAAAAATATATAAATCTTATAAAGTTTGTATCTGTCTTGTGTGAAACTTGTATGAAAAGCATATAAGAGTGAAAACAGATATAAGATCCCTGGAAAAAATATATAAATAAAACTTGTATGTTTTGGATACTTACTAAAACAATATATGAAAGTGGCCACTTTCATGAGTAAATCATATAAGCCTTATATGATTCACTATATGAAGTTGGCAACATCTGATGCAACTCATTTATAAATTTTTTCTATTTCTTTTCCATATGTGCAATATCACTGTTTCACTTCAGCAAATAGCATGCTCAAAAAACATTCATGATAATGACATTGTTGCTACATCAATAGATTTTTTTTTCAAAGGAAATGATTTGTGTAATTTGTCTAGCTCATGGCTTTAAATAGCAAAGTTACCAAGTGGGGTCTTAAGCAGTACACAGGAAACAGCAATTGGCAGTTCAGAAACTTTATTAACACAACAGAGAGTTTAACTAGCAAATTATACAACAGGGAGGGCTCAGCTGGGTCAACAGGACGAGTGCAGGGAAGGTAGCCACTACTCTGTTTTCAGGGGCAACTCAAAGCCAAAGGAGGGTGAGCAGGCAGGTGAGTATGAGAGTTGAGTGCCCATCCAAGTCCCTCAAGAAGTAGTGGACCAGTCCAAGAACAGCAACAGGATTAGAGTCAGAACCACTCTTCAGATGTACACAAAGCTCAACTCGGAGGCTCACAACAGTCCGGCAAAAACTGGGTGCTGCAGCTGGTCCTTAAGTACTGCTGCTACTGATGATGCTGATGAGAACCAGGCTGTAGGGCAGGATCTAGGAATCTAGCCCTCAGGCGGAGCCTAGGAGACAAAGCCTCCTTAAAAAACAATGCACCGTAGAGACATGTCGAGTTGACCAGATTATTACGCTTATAATGCAAGTGCATTGAGGTTCCAAGAGAATCCTTGATTATTACTATTTTACAAAACAATAGAAAAAGAACAATTACACATTTTTTCAAAGAAATTAAATTAAATTGAAGTTATTAAAAAATGGTCATCATGACATCCACTTGAAACAAGCCAATTTGGCAACCTTGCCCTTTAAGCCAGCTCTCTTCTGATTGGCTGCTCATCTAAACCAGCTTCCGTGTCCACATAATCACCATATTAGAGATACATGTTAGCTCGTCTCAGCTGGGTTTCATGCCAGAAAGATGTATTTGCTCAAAGCTGCTCTTAGCTAAGGCGTGACCATTTTTACGCTCTTTTGACTGTCAAACTGTTTGCCTTTTCAAAATGTAAATGAGTCAGCCAATGAGAATGCAAGGTTAAGTGTAAAAGTAAAAAGCCAACAAACAAACTGTTTCAGTGTGGAAATTCAAACAATACCATCTTCACTAAATGATTAGAGACTTGTGGCTGTGTCGCATCCTCCTACACAACCTGAATCAGACTTTGTATCTCCATCAGAATGAAAGCCCTTGAATTTCTGCACATGACCATAACTAAAGAGAAACTCTGGCTGTTTCACAAACAGCCCTCAAACCGTTTTGTATTGGACTGCATAGGAGTCCAACCTTGTGAAATATTAGAAACATCCATTAGATGGATTGGCATCAGCACCTCTCAGTCTATCAGCAGGTTGGTCTGTTGGGTTCTCAAAATGAATCTTTCCTTCATCTACCCACAACAGCAGTCAGATTTCAGGCATCACACTGACCTGGGTGTCTGCTGACATGACAGCACATGTTTTTATGAAAGAATGAAGTTAATTCAATGTTAATAATAAGTGGAGCTGTCAAAACAAAAAGCCTGTTTTGTTTTCTTTGTGCCAAACCGGAGCAGATTTATTCTAAACATTATGGATGCATTTCAATGTCTTACGGGTGGTAGATGCTCTTGAAGGCTCGAGGTGAAGCATCTACAAACCAGACAGTATGCACAGTATACTTAGAATCTGTCCATCACCACCCACCTACACACACATACACACACACACATGTAGCATTGCTGTTTTACCATTTCTCATTCCCTTTATATCTCTCTGTTCTCTCTTTTCAGTTTCCAAGAGCAGGGTGCAGGGAGTCATTTGCTAATTGGTTTTTGCAGAGAAAACGTATTCGCTCGCCTCTTTCTCCTCAATACCCCAGGGCTCCCTTCCTCTTAGATGATTCCCCTGTCTCTTGCTCCTGCCAACTCAGCCGAGCATTCTCAGAGGCTTGTTATTCTTCAGCGCAGTTTAAATCCGCAGAGCTGCAGGGGCTTCAAAAACACTTCCCCCAGACCTGGAATCTGTAAAGTGTTTAAGGGTGGGAATCTGCTGCCTTACACTTGTTTTACAAAGGTAGAAAATTATGTTACTTTGCTGTTAAAAGGCTCAATAAATAAATGCAAGGTCCCAATCATGCTGATTATTGGTGCGGAAAAGCTTCACATCACAGCATTTCAAAAAGGAATTCTGCAAGTTTCATGAGCTTGATTACATGAGAGGAGTTCAAATTTAGTGCACTAATTAATTGGTTCAGGAGGTTTTGTAGCAGGCATGAACATCTGCAGCGAGATCACAAAAGTAACAACTTCTGATATCCAATAAATCACCACCCAGTGAGAAATGATTTGTACACGACAAACATGATTCTTCTTTTAAAAAAATGTTGTTTTTTTTAAAATTGTAAAATAAATACATAAAGGGATACTTTTGAACTCCAAATGAAAGACAGTCAGCTATGTTGTACAGCTCCAGGGCCCTGCTATAAAGACCATCTGAATGTATTAGGTTGTAGGGCAAAAAATAATAAATCCTGTATGTGTTCTGGCCAAGGTCCTTGTTTTAAGTGGTTCCCATGTTCACAGTCTCTCTCTGCAGTTGAATATTGAGAAAATAAATACTTCAGCCATTCATTTAGAACCACATTGTTACTGTGTCTGATGGTGTCCCACACCTGTTGCTCATTCACTTCATAACCCCACCAGTACTTAAGGAGAAGCCCTTTTTTAAGACCCCCATGTGTAATTAACTCATTGTGTACAATAAAGACTTATTGTACACTTGGGTCTTGATTTCGAGTCCGCTCACCTTTTGGCGTTGTTATGACTTGCCACCAGCGGGTCAGTCATGGATTTGCTTCCCCAGAGCCAGTGTAGGATCATTTTGAATGAGAACAAAACAAAAGGCAGCCAGTAATACAAAATATTAATTTCCAAGCTCATCAGAATTGTACAAATTCTAAATTAAATCCAATATGATGCACGGCAAAACTTTATTATGAGCTACTGTACTAACAATGATCGTCTGTCGACAGGCACATCTTTATCTTCTTCTTATGTGAGTTTAAAAGTATCACATTCACACACCTTACACAACCTTTTCATTTAACTGTGTTAACATGCTGTGTGTACCCTGGATATGTCTTCAGCCTCAGCAAGCTGTTCTCCCCAGTTTCAATGTGTGAGAAATGAAACAAATCACAGATGGGCACATCTGCTCAGGGGTATTTAGGCGTTTGTAAAAGGAGAAAAAAAAAACCTGTGAAAGTCTTGAAAACTTGCAAAACATCCCTTGCTTGTAAGAATGGAGTGCACTGGATTGTGGATGAAAAAAGCCTGAAAATGCTTGTCCTCGTTTCACATATTTCACTCTTCTGCCAAAAGCATTTCTTAGAGTCAGCTTTTAAGATTGTACGGGCTCTCAGGTGTGATTGTTATGAGCGACGGGTCGTTTATATCATAAATCACTCAAGTAGCTTGTCTGATTAAAAGTGGCAATGTCAAACGCCACTATGAGGCAAAGCACAAAGCCTTTGAATAATCATACCAACCGAAGTCTGAACTCAGGTCCCAGAAAATTAGCAGTCTCAGAGCCCAATATGATCAATCCACAAGGATCTTAACCAGTTCTTTCACCGCCCAACAACGTGCTCACAAATGTTCCCTCAGAGTTGCTTGGATTTTAGGTCCACACAAAAAGCCTTTTACAGATGCAGGTGTTGTCAAAGAAACATTACTTGAGGGTAAACAAAAAGAAGAGCTTTGTGATAAAATAAAGCAAATACCTATGTCAGCATCAACAGCCACAAAGAGAAGTGAAATATTAGCTCAGGATGTGCTGTCCCAGCTGGAAGAAGCTATACATAAGACACCATGTGTAGGCTTGGCTGTAGATGAGTCCACTGATGTGTCTGACAATGCTCAGCTGTTAGTTTATGTAAGGTTCTTCAACAACGATAAGAAAGAGTTCTGTGAAGATCTGCAAGGGGTAACTTCCCTTCAGAGCACTACAAGAGGAGAGGATATTTGCCTGGCCATTAAGGAAATGTTAACAAAGCGAGGAATAGAGCCAAACCAAGTGGTTTCAATAACCACAGATGGAGCCCCTGCTATGATGGGGAGAGAGAAAGGAGCTGTAGCAAGAATGAAAGAGGACAATCCCGAGCTAATCTCTTATCATTGCATTATTCATCAGTCAGTGTTATGCTCCACCCTGTCAGACGAGTATGCTGAGGTGATGAAAACAATGATGAAAATGATAAATTTTCTCAGGGCATCTTCTTCTTGTTAGCATCGCATGCTCAGGGAATTTCTTAGAGAAGTTGATGCACATGCTGATGATCTTCTGCTTCACAACAATGTGAGATGGCTCAGAAACAAAAGGAATGTCTTTGATCATATAGTTTGAACCACGACTTACAAATTTAAGTACAATAATGGCAACATTTAACAATTTGACTCCAACACCTACAGTTTGTTTTTTTCTGGTCCAAATCAGTTAAAGGGTGTTTTTTTTAACTTGTTGTTTTTGTATTTTATTTTCATACAGAGAAAACCCAAAAAAAAAACTCACTATAAGCCATGTGAGAATGTTCACAGCACACAGGCTTATCAGGCAACAAAATTAATACAAGAATAAGGTGCTGTATTCTGTACTGCCGGATAACTTTTAGTGGACAAATTACACCTAACTCATATTTATTTGAGCCATACTTTACTTTGCATGCTCTCCACATCTATAGTACTCATTGTATTTACCTCAAACTTACAATGTACCCCTAGTAGTTGGTTGATGGACATTTGCTCATTTTCTAACCATAGAAAAACCCATGTGGACTTCTTTTGGAACCGTAGTAAGACCACTCTATGGTCAAAATATGCTAACCTTTGGCACAAATAAAGTAACACTGAGGCAGCTAGAACAATAATGTTGAGGATTCAAAATACAGAGTATAGAAACCCGTGGATGATATCGCCATCCCTACATACACTAATTCTGCACACTTCACAGTAAAATAATAGCTATAAACCTACCAAAAATACTGCTGCTTCCGCAACAAAAAGAAAAAACACAATCCAGCAAGAGCAGACACATTCACTGTCACCCTCTTGATAAGTTCACATTAAAACTCTCAAGTCACACCCATGTGACTGCCACTGTCTGGTCGGACCCTGGGTGACAGAGAAGAAGTCGTGTCCTCGGGGTTATATGTGCATCTAAGAGCAGAGATGAAGCTCCATAGGCAATGTTTTGTCTGCTGTCACGCTTAGTTTTTTTTTTACACCCTAAGTTTCTTTGACTTTTGGGACTTTACTGCTGTCTTCCTGCTCATGAGATTTTTCTCATCCAGTGAGTAGCTCTGCTGTCAAATTCTTGGATTTGTTGAAAAAAAAATCTTACTACCACTGTTATAGCAATGTATTTTGATGTATATTGTTAAATTTATGATGTAACTGCTAGAAAGACCAGGAAATAACATGGAGAAAAATGCCCCACTGTAAGATAAATGCTGATTTTTCCATTAATATTCCAATTAAGTGAATATAGGAGAAGCGCTTCTTGATTTTTAGCTTTTACTCCATAACCCAGACACTGACTACATTGCAAAGGCATCCAAAAAAGGGCTGCACTAACCTGGGAAGAAAATGTTTCCTGTAAGGCAGAAGGGAAAGAAAAGGAACACGCATTTAAAGAAAGCTCTTAAAACATTTTGTTATCCCAACTGGGTCTTGATCAATTTGGCAAAGACACACAAGAAAGAAGGTCAGACACCAACTAGGGAGAAACAGAATGATGAAAAAACCCAACATTGTCATCCCTTATGTAGCAGGTTAAAAACTAAGGACAATTTTCTTGAAGCATGAGATCCCAGTACACTTTAGACCTATCTACACCCTCAGACAAAAACTGGTTCATTCCACGGGCAAAACTCCCGAACACAAACTAAACAACGCAGTGTATGCTGTGCAGTGCACCAAGGAGTACTCAGACCTCTACGTTGGAGAAACCAAAAAGCAACTTCATAAATGCATGGAAAACATTCGGTGGTGTGAAAAGATGTTTGCCCTCTTCCTGATTTCTTATTTTTTTGTATGTTTGTCAAATTTAAATGTTTAAGATCATCAAACACATTTACATTTTGGACAAATATAACACAAGTACCAAGGTGAAAACCACTGCTGAGCAAAAACAACACAAAGGCTCGTCTCAGTTTTGCCAGAAAACATCTTGATGACTTTTGGGAAAATACTTTGTGGGCTGATGAGACAAAAGTTGAACTTTTTGGAACATCTATCATCTTACCAAGAATAAAATATGGTGGTGGTAGTGTGATTTTGTTGCCTCATGACATTGGAAGACTTGCTGTGGTAAATGGAACCTTGAATTCTTCGGTCTACCAAAATATCCTGAAGGAGAAGTCCAGACATTCGTGACCTCAAGCTGAAGCACACTTGGGTTCTGCAACAGGACAATGAACCAAAACACAAGTCCACAGCTAAATGGCCTGAGAAATACAAAATGAAGACTTACTAGTCCTGACCTGAATCCAATCAAGATGCTGTGGTGTGACCTTCAAAAGGCGATTCATGCTCAACACCCCCCCCCCCCCCCCCCCCCTGCACATGTGGATGAATTACAATGACCAAAGATGGGTGGGCCAATCACTTTTTCACACAAGTCCATGTATATTTTTTTCCCCCTTAATGATAAACACCTTAGTTTGGAAACTGCATTTTGTGTTTGCTTATCTACGTTATCTTAGTTTAATATTTAAATGTGTTTGATGGTCTGAAACATTTAAGGGTGACAAAAATTAAAAAAAAACAAAAAACAGAGGGGGCGTGGGGGGGGGGGGGGGCTGTACATCTACATCTAAAGGATAAAGGTCACTCTGTCAAGGATAGCACTGCTCACATTTTGGACAGAGAAGACAAATGGCATCTTTCACTCCTTCAAACCATCTATGTCCACTGTGAATGACCATCTTTGAACAGAGGGTGTGGCTTATGACACCAACTGTGTGCCACCTACCTACAATGTAGTTTGAGATCCCTTCCTAGGTGCCTTATTGCCCATGCACATCTTGTTTCAGGTGATCTCCCATTATAGGGTGAGGCTGTCTCACAATGGTTTCACTCGAAACCTCTACTGTTAATGACCCACACGTTTCTTCACACCTTGGCACATGTGATGAGCCACATGATCAATAGTGGTTCAACTGACCTATTGAGGGACAACTCCCACTAGGGATTAAATACCTGGGACTCTCCACCATATGGTCTTAGAACTGAAGAAGCTTCTTGGATGAGAGGTGAAGAAGCAGAAGTCCAGTCGCTTTCTTTCCACGCTCCTTAGACTACCATGACCTGGATGACTGAGAATCTACACAGACATCATACTTCTGTGTTAAATCTTCAGTGTAGGTATTCCATATCTTACACCGTAACCTGACATGCACCTCCGCAGCAACTGCCATTTCCTCCTATATGTTTCCTGCTACTGGCATACCACACACAGGCACAAATGCTTGCAGTGGCCTTTGCCACTGAGTAGGCTACAATGTAAACACTACATATATTTCAGGCATGAGTATAAATTAAACTTTAACCTCAATTATCCAAATTTGCAATGCGAAAGAAGAGCCTTGTATTGTATGTACAGACCATCCATCCACCTTCTCCCACTTACCTACAGTTCGGCTAGTAGAGACCCAAGACAAGAGTATAAAATAAAACCTGAGATGGACAGTTTTTAGAAAAGTATTTATTTGTTCCTTATGGGAACACTAAAACAGGTGGGCATCATGAGGAGCAAGAGGAAATGATCATTCAAATACAGGGATTAAAGTAGACATTTTCTGACAAAAAGGTGGTGCGTGAGTCATAGCACAGTAGCAAATTCCATGCAATGCATGATGGCATTTACAAGACTATTTGGCTTTCCTGTTCTTTCACTCCTGAGAGATGGAACACAGAAACATCCAAGTGTTGCACTAAAAAGAGCTTCAAATATCTTCAGTGCATCTTAAGCAAGTGGTTAAGGGATAGGGCAATCTTACCAGTGCTAAATGTCAATGGAGAAAAAAAAATGCATTATGATGTAAGTGCAAAATGTGTTACGGAAATTGCTGTTGTTAATATGCCATTTCATAATACTCGACCTGCTCCTTCTGCTAAACTGGGCACTGGGGGCTTTACCTTTCTTTTGCACATCAGTTATCTAAACCGATATTTGCATCTAAACCAGTTTGCAAGCTCCAAGGGTGAACAATTGGCCCAATATGGAAATGCCAAAAATTACAATTCCTCTAATGGCTACTTGAGGATGGCTCAGAAAAGCAAGTCAATTTCCAAAGATTCCCATGGTAACATACCCAGTTTAATAGCATTAAAAAGCATTTTTACAGCCTAGTACAAAAAAGTTCTTGGCTGCTATGGATAGTTTGCACTTTCATTGCAATTGTACACTGGAAATTATAGTACCTTATTAAACTGTTGTCCAAACGGTAACTGCTGGTTTGTTTGTTTTTTTCCATTTCTTTTTTTGTTGAGTTCAACCACCTCTTCGCCTTTTACCTGTGTAAGGCTCTTTTCCTGTGACCCCACTCAAGACTGAACGTGCAACCAACCATAAACTCATAAACATGGAGCCCTCAACTCCAGTGGGGATCAGAAAAATCTTGACATAAAAAAAGAAAACTTTCTACAGGTACAGTGAACACTTGTTTGGCTGTCATCCCAAGGTTGCATTACCACTGAAACCGCCAGCATGGTGATACAGACTGTACAGCAACTGTGACAACCAAAGTTGAAGTCAGCTCCCAGTGACAGAAGAGCAGCGAAGGCTTCTCTCCAGAGGTAGTGTAACCACTGTCAGGTATAGGCAGGATCCCATTACCATCCTCATCCATCTCCTTATTCACTTCCTTTTCTTTGTAGTAAGAGGAAGGGGGGAAGGATATAAGTAAGCAGAGATTGACAGAAACAGATGGTCCCGTCTCAACAGAACTATGGTCACTCTCCATCTAACAGTCCTCCCAATGGACCTCACACAGAGACTCAGCTTGGGCAAAGTAATCCCTGCTCTGCTTATGCTGGCCAATCTCTGTGCCCAGTCACAGTGTGATTGACCCTCGAGCAGAGGCAGCTTGCCTGCTGAGGAACCCTGCCAGGCACTGTCTTAAATGGCCAAAGTTATCTTACGCCACTTCTTCATGTCCCACTCTGGCATAAGCTGATGTTTGCTTTATAGAACTGTTGTAATAGAAAGATGCCCTTCGAATTTGATGAATAAAAGTGAGGCTTTTTTAATGAAAATATGTTTTTATAAAATGTGCAACTTTGATATAGAAGTCTGTTTCATATCATCGTGGTATGTTCAAAGCCTCTTTTATTGTGTGTGCTGCATAGGGAATATTCCATGCAGACAGTTTGGATTTAAGTGCCAAAATTTGTATAAAACGCATTGTTTTCATTTTTAATATTTAATGAGCTTTCATAAATCTTACATAGCATGTAGTTTCAAACTGCTCACATTTGTGCCAGTTGCAGTTTAGCATTTCTGATGTTTGGGAAGCAGTTTGCATAGCTGAGAGGCTGGTCTAATCCTCAAACTTAAAGACATTAATATGACTGACCCACTGAAGTATTTGTACAAGAGGAGGATGACAGTGTAGGTACTAGTGTGCCTCTGCAGAAAAGAAACTACTGGTAAGGGTTAATAATTATTGTTAATAAATGGTAAATTAACTTTTTTTTTTTATTGTTAAACAAGTATAAAGTAGAATTTTACATTTCAGTTAATAATTAGGATATAGAAATGTATATGGATGGTCTGATAAGGAACGAAAACTATAATTACAATGTAAAATGTAAAGGGTTCCCGACTGTAGTTGATATGCATCTAATGGCATGCCTGAATCTAAATTAGAGCCAAACTAATTGCTAGTAAGCTTACAAATAGGAGTAAATAAATTGTAATTTGTACCTGGCTTGGTTGGTAAAATGACCTTGGCAGAATAAATAAATAAATAATGACAACAATTCAGGCACATCCCTGTGTCAGTATCTAGGCTGTCCTAGATACTAATATAATCGTAAAGCTGTAATATTTGAAATACATCAGAGCTACGGTTTCATTTTCATAACACCTTTAAATAAATGTAAATAACAAGCAATAGTAGATCATATAACCAGTTACTCCTGCAATAGCTGAAAATTACATATTGTTTCAAGATTAATGTTTTTAACATGCTATTTTTGTTTCTCTTTTTGTTTCCAAATGTCCCTCTTGCACAAAAATAGCACATCACTTCTGACACACTTTCTGTGAGAAGTAAATTACATTAAAATTACATTTCTGATATGTTAAGTCTAGAGTTTTGTTAATTAGCAATTCATATATGGCACTAATTGCCAGTGGAAACAAAAATTGCATTCTGATTACAGCATGAAAATAATTTCTAAATAATTTCAAATAATTGGTCTGTTTCATGATACATGATACTTAGCATAGATTAACCTACCTTGCTGAACGCTATCTTGGTCTTGCACATTGAAAATTCAGTTATGTGACTATAAGAAAAACATGCTGTAGTGGTAAGTGATACAGTTTGCTAGTATTTAAGTATATTATTTGTTGCATTTTGTTGTTACAGCATTTTGTATGATATTTAACGTTAGCTGACTTCTTCTGCCTCTTTACACCTAAAGCGGTGGAAGAAAAAGAATCGGTGATACATAAAGTTCACTGGGATTCAGTGTTGTTTCTGTCACTAAAAAAAGCTAATGGTAGGTCTGCTGCGTTTTTTAAGAGAACACATTTGCTGTAAAAGTATGAAAGACTTTATACTTCTGTGTGCTGACACAGCAGCACAAATTATTCATTAAATCCAGCATCGTGTCCTTCATTTGATTTTGTCTCCTGGTTTTCTTGTGAGAATGTGTTTGCAGCTCTTTTTAGTGTTGTTGTGGACTGAACAGATTGATAATGTTGTGTTAAAGGAAAGAATAACTTTCCTGTCTCAGAGACTGTCCCACTGTTAGTGTTACTGAGTTAGCTCTGTGGATAAACAGATTGATTTGCGTAACCCAAGCTGTCTCTCCCTCCTTATGTGTGTCCCCAGGCCCCTTCCAACTGCTGCCTGACTCATTATTTAATAAAAAGACTGTGTTTTCACCACACTTACCATCCCAGTCTGTGTCCCTGCCACAAAGCAAAAGGAGAGTATGACAGGCAGCATGCCAAAACAATGATTTTTTTTTTTAAGTGAAGATCACAGTTGCTACTTTAAAGTAACCAGCATTGAGCTGCCCTTTGATTTAATTTATTCCTTAAATAAAAAGATTTTGGAAACACCCTTTGTTTTAGTTTTTTAAGCTCTGCAATCAGTGATGCTGGAAATGCTACAAATTGTTTTACCACAAAGTCATGATGGCCTTTAAATGGAGATTTGAATGTATCACCTGCCGTTTCAAACCTTTTTAGCACATGCCTCTGTTTAGCTTATGGGATATACATTTCCAGTTAGATTATGTGATGTCATACTGGAGATATTTTCAGTCTATTTTAATGTCCATGGGTTTCTGACTTTAGGCAGTGAAATGATTTGCATCTAAGAAACAATCCTTTCATCATGTAAGTTTGTCCAGTTACTGTTGAATTCTGAAAATGAAGGGACTATGTGAAAATGTATTAAAAGTAAACTTTTTTTCATAATATTGTTGAATTAAAACAGTAAATCTTAAGTAACACATTTATTGTGATATTCCAAATACATTGTAGCTTCATAAGGAGAAAAAAGTATTAAAATTGTGTCACTGAATGTAGCAGTCGCTGGATGATCTACAGTCAACCATTACATTTACTAACTGTATCAGAGGAGATTGGATGGAGGGCATACAAAGCTTCAAAAAGCACTAGGATTAAAAAGATCTTTTTCTAACCTCAAGAAAAATGAAATAGTGAGGTAGCATAAACACTACAGTTTTTCTAATGGCCCGTTGAGGTTGTTGCACAACTTTATAGCAGTTAAAAAACAATTTATTAGAGCTGCACCAATTGCAGTTTTCTCCTTTAAGATTTACGGTTTTCTCAAAGTGTGACCTGTTCGTGCCAGTTTCTACTGACTCAGATTTTCTTTTTAAGAAGTACCAAACCTTTGCCTTTCTTAGCTTCTTTAAAATATTCCTATTCGGCTGGTGTAGGGTGATTTAAGTATCCGTGTAGGTTTCATTGTTACAGATGTGTTTGTGGTGGTCCATTCACGGTTTGGTTTGCAGAACTTTGTGTCTTCACTCTCAGAGAGGAGTTGCCAAGCTTCCATGTTAGCATATGGATGAGAGTGCAACTATTTGCCCATGTAGCTGTGCGTGTGTTGTGCATGAATGAAGCTGATGATTGAATGATCAAACATAATGGGGCTGACAGGTCACCGGTCAGTGCAGAGAATGCTGGAAATCAACCAAATCCGCTCCCTGGTCAGCCATTTGGAGCAACTGTATCGTTTTTAGAGTGACTCAGAAAAAAAAAGTCTGGTGCCACATTATGAATTAGTGATGGTAAATTTGATTCTTTTTACTGAACCGAGTTTTAATGAGTCACTCACCAAAGTGAATCGGATTTTTTGAGTCATTTGATTCACTGAGTCAGTTGACCAGAGAGTGCAAAAAATTTACATTTTCACTCAAACTTAATTTGTTTCTCTTTTCATGTAAATCCTACTGCTAAGATGAGAGATTCTAAAAGAAAAAAACTATTTTATAGAGCAAAAAAGAGCAAAAACATTTCTAAAATTAAGCAATTTCCTATCAAAATTGCTTAATAAACATTTATTAATTTTTTTTTATTATTAGTATTTTCCTTAAATGTGTCAAATATATATTTTCTCATCTAAATGTCCACTGAGCTGTGAGCCAGGGGCGGTAATGCGCCTTAACATTCGTAGCCAACCAAGAAGAAGAAGAAGAAGCTGTGAGCCAGGAGGGAGGGGGTTAGCGAGTCCTGAGTGATTCGCTTATGCTTACGATTCAGCACAGGAGGGAGGGGGTGAGTAGCTCAAATGTGCTGTTAGCATGTTAGCAAAGCGATGCTACTGTGAACCGAGGAGCTATTGTCTTGATGTGAGCTTCTACCCAGGGTTTTTTCTTCCAGTTCAGAGCAGAAATTTTTTTGTTAAGATACTGGATGTTGTGTTTTTCTCCACAATTTTAATTATAAGCTAGATACATTGCTGCTAACAGCAACAGGGATGAGTCAGTGAGTCAGTTGGGCTTGTGAATCATGATTCATGAGTCAGTAAAGTGATTCTCGAGTATTGAACGATTCGTTCATGATTCGCGCATCACTACTATGAATTATTTTATACCACATATGTATCTCTAACATCGCTAACAAAGCTTGCTAGCATTTGCTAATAACTTAAATAGTAACATCCTGGAAGCTAAAACACTAGTACTGAGGTTGAGAATGTGGAGTCCAAAACTAATGGGTCATGTCAGCTATGTCCATCTTTTATGTACAGTCTATCTTCACCAAGCGCTGTGAGTGTTGAAAGACTGGCAGTGCTCAACCATTGAAAGGTTGAGCACTGTCATCATCAAGTAAATAATGTAACTTGATAGTTTTATAGGAAAAGTT
Organism: Astatotilapia calliptera; assembly: GCF_964374335.1. Lineage (NCBI taxonomy): Eukaryota > Metazoa > Chordata > Actinopteri > Cichliformes > Cichlidae > Astatotilapia > Astatotilapia calliptera. Next base: position 35,660,988 of record NC_137443.1, on the reverse strand, counting down.
GACTATATAAATGATAAATCCCTACCAATGTATTTACAACTTGCCAAAAAAGATTATTAACGAGGTTTCCTGCTCGCATATGTTTAATTGTATGGAAACATATTTTATAGGAGACAGGGTTATTCACTTTAATAAAAAAAAAGGGTTACATATTTGCTTTTCTTTTTGAAAACCTTTGAGTCTTATAAAATCATTAATTTTTCAGGCAAAGCCATGAGACCAGGCCACTAGAGCTAATAGTTCATTCATCAGTTTCAGCTATTAAGCTATCACTCTTAAGATAATAAGAATTTTCCACTTGTTATTTTCACACCTTTGGAAAAAACTTTCAATGTTAATGCACCCACCCGTTTCCTGGCCCCCGTACTCCACTTCTCAGTAAAGTCATTGCTTGGAAGTTCATCTATAGCAATGTGACAATTTTTGGATGCTCATAATTTTGTAATCTTATGGTTTTTGACAGAGGTGCTTAGAGGCTTATTACAAAAGGTTGAAAACAGTGTGAAATGATCAAAATTCAACTATTGTTGTTGAACTTGGCTACCCAAGTGATGCTAATTTCCTAAATTCCACAGCTGATCTCTTCAGTTGGTCTCCAGTTACACAGCGAGTCTCTCAAGGAGATAGACAAAAAAAAAAAAAATCTTGGCTTGAGGGATGCACAAACAAAGCTTTTCCTTTTCTTTTTTTTTGTGAGGGAAAAAAAAGTTTTGTTATTGGCACAAATTTAAACATATAACATCTTTTGACCTCCATTTGACCTTAAACTCAAACACAGTGAGATTATTTTCTGCATGTCTGCACAGGCATGCTAGAAATTGTGTGTACTGTATCTGCACACAATCATACACACAACTGCTCTCTTCCGACCAATTTAACTCACACAAAGCTGAGCTAACTAGTAATCCCTGTTTTCTCCCTGGGGCTGTCTTCACTTTGCACTTGTCTCCGTGAATTATTGGAGGCCCTGCCTTTTCTTTGCAGGGTTCCATTTATATCAAAGTGCTTAAAAACAAATGTTTCAAACAACAACAGGTCAGCTGCTACCAAAAGCATTTTTTTTCTGATAACCCAAAATCAAAGTGACATCAAAAAAGTGTTTAACGCAGTAAGCATCCACTTGGTCCTGACAATTTTGCAACCATGGTTTGGCTGACTTCCTTTTGAAAAACTGGACCTTCCCAAGTAGTTAAGAATATAAAGCAGTGTAAATGTAAAATATGTCCTTTCTCATGAAACTCAAGTGTCCATATTGCATGAACGATACACGAACAGACAGGCTTATTATCAATCTGTGCCATGTTCTCAGACATAATGTCAAATTTTTTCGTAGTTCAGTGACTCTCCAGTCAATCAACGGCCAAGAGACCGTGAGCCATGCCCAGTAGGCAGCACTGTATCTGTGCAGCCGTACAGTTCAAACTGTGAAAGCTATAGCTGGCCTGCTGTCAGGTCAAGAATCTTTTACAGCCTTATCTCCATCTTACATTTTTTTTTAGATGCCACACCGCCATTAATTATGATCTCGTGCTGAATATGCTCAAGCGATGTAAGCAATTTGTATGGAGCTGGAAACAAAACGCAGCCGTATACATCTGCTTTGCATGTGAAGGCCTTGTAATGTATTGTGCTTAGTCTGAGTTTTTGTGCAATGAGTATGCAAAATGATGGGAAGCTCAAGGGATCTTAGAGGTTTCAGGGCAGAGCTAATTTAGGCGGGGATGTTCATTTCAGTGAACATTAATTTTCATAAGAGAGATCTCGTTGTGCCCTTCTCTTTTATTTAGTCATTTGTCTTCAAGTGTGGATGATATGAATGAAAGCTGTAGGCAGAAAACTTCTGTCTTAAATACTTGAAATCTAACAGGTCATTGGCAGCCCATCTAGGCTGTGGGTTTAGTTCCTGTCCACCACTTTTTAACAATGGAAAAGACTGGAAAAGATTTTAATAAAAAACTTAAATGCCAAAATGTGTTGTACTTCATTTGAATTAAACATCTAGCATGCATTTACAGTAAGGAAATTCACTGTATAGATAGATAGATAGATAGATAGATAGATAGATAGATAGATAGATAGATAGATAGATAGATAGATAGATAGATAGATAGATAGATAGATAGATAGATAGATAGATATGTGGCGAGACGAGGTTGGGATATAAAGTAAATACTCTTCAGTTTTAAAGAACGACAACGCCACCCTGGGAATTTCACCCAGAGAATACTGGAAATAACACTAAATCACCAAAAAGGCACTTAGGTTCGCTATACTCAGTCCAGAGACGAGGTTCAATAATAAACAAATTGACAATTTATTAGTAATTATTTAAAACACCGAATAAAAATATGATCATAAATATTCAAATACAAATATGCTTAAAAAGGTATTCAGAGCTGAGGCTTACCAGTGGAGGGGCAGGGATGCCACACACAAACTAAAGAAAGAAAACACACCCAAAACACAAGTGCAACACACTATCACACACACTCACACTAATAAACTAAACAAGGCAGGTGTGTACACTCAAGGGATCCCACCACCAAGGCACCCTAGTCTCCTCCACGTCGGCACTCCGCATCTGAATAAAAGAAACAAAGAAAATTTTAATATATTACAACAAACTAATGTGTAGCACCGGGGGATAACCCAACTGCAGGACCACACTGGTGATCTACAGCTAGAAAAAGGGCCTCCCACCAGTGGTGTAACAGAGAATCCAAACTACAAATGAAAAAGCAATAAAACAACATACAATCTGAATAAAACTCTAAAATCTGGAGCAAACGGAATCGCCGTACTGCTCCAACTTGCCGTCCACACGACGATAAGTTAACAGTCGATCAATATGCACGCCAGCTGACTCCGATAACTGGCATGCATATGGCCGTTGTCCACGCCGACGTCCACTGTAAAAGCTGACAGCAGCAGGGAAAGAAATCTCACAACGGGAACAGACGGTAAAAGCACAGCAAGGCAAAACAGCAGCACTTCAGTTCGCGTAGCTTGGCGCAAAACTACGGTCCACACTTCCTGCAAAACATAATAAATAATTACTATAAAAGAACAATAGAAGGCAGAGAGCGTAACAAAAGTTGATTACGTACCAAGTAAGCCGGGTCACAGAACGTAAGCAGAATAGCTCAGAGGAGGCTTCTATAGCTACGACCAGCCGCGATGGAGACTTTAGAGGAGTAACCCACAAACGATCTCTACCACACCGAGGAAGTCAGGTGACCAAAAAGGAGATCACAGGCAAGCGATGCAGAGACACTCAAATGGCCACTATTTATACTAGCGCCCCCTAATGGGCCAGGCTGAAAGTGGGTTGGACCGCGGGATAACATTCATCCTGCCACAGATAGATAGATAGATAGATAGATAGATAGATAGATAGATAGATAGATAGATAGATAGATAGATAGATAGAGAGAGAAACCCTTTTATGTTTCTGTACTGATTAATCCTCTAGTATGTGCAAGCACTTCAATCAAGATTATGGTTTTCATGGTAATATATATTTATCATTCTTGTCCATTAATTTTCAAAATGACAGTTTTCCAAAAAAAAAAGCAGATAAAACAGTAAAAGCAAATGATTATTTTTTGATTAAGTCGCCAAATTGCAGTTATTTACTTGCATTCCTGAACAGAAAAAAATGGTTTTAATGTTAAAAAAAACTTATGTTGATCTGGCTGTTGAGAATGTTTCCAGCTGGTTCTAAACCTAGTTCTTAAAACCTAAAAGGGGACCAATAAACATGTTTTAGAACTTAGTGCTGTCTGGATTGGGTTTTTGATAACAAGTAGAAAAGCCCACAGATGTGAAGAAAGTCACAATACAATACAATGAAAATCTTGAAAACTGCCAGGACTTTATTTTATACAGGTACCATCTTTCACAACTGTATATATAGAAATCTGGAAGATGATCTTTGTGTGTATAAAACACTGAAACAGAATAACAACCGGTCACGGCAGATTGCTGCCCCTCCCTGAGCCTGGTTCTGCCGCAGGTTTCTTCCTGTTAAAAGGGAGTTTTTCCTTCCCACTGACGCCAAAGTGTTTGCTCATAAGGGGTCATATGATTGTTGGGTTTTTCTCTGTATGTATTATTGTGGGGTGTACTTTATAATATAAAGTGCCTTAAGGCGACTGTTGTTGTGATTTGGTGCTGTATAAATAAAACTGAATTGAATTAAATTGAACAAAATACAGAATTATTATTTCTCTTAAAATTAAATTAGCATGAGGCGGAAAGTTACTCAATGCCTCACCCTCACCCTTACCTCATAGCTGGTTATGATGCTCGAAAGAGGGATAGTGACAATACTGACCAATATACAGTAGTGTGCAAATGTTTTGAGCCAACCTCCCCATATGGAAAAGATATATATAAATCTTATAAAGTTTGTATCTGTCTTGTGTGAGACTTGTATGAAAAGAATATAAGAGTGAAAACAGATATAAGATCCCTTGAAAATTTATATAAGGAAACTTGTATGTTTTGGATACTTACTAAAACAATGTATGAAAGTAATGAGAAAGTGGCCACTTTCATGAGTAAATCATGTAAGCCTTATATGATTTACTCATGAAAGTGGCCACTTTCATGAGTAATCACATATAAGTTTTTACTATCTCTTTTCCATATGGGTCATTTCTTTATATTTTCTAAGAAAATGAGAAAAGGGTACATTGTTCAATGAAACGTGCAAACAAAAATGAAAATACAATATATAAGGCAAAAGCCAAGTTTGTACAATTCTAATGAGCTTGGAGCGTCAATATTTGCTGTGACCTATTCCTCAGCACAGTTATCTTCAAGAATAGTTCTTCAGGCTTCTTGAAAGACATTCTAAGCTCTTCTTCAGATGTTGGCTGCCTTTTGTTCCATTCTGTGTCAACATTATCCCACACTTCTTCAATGATTTTGAGGTTTGGGCTCCGGGTAGGCCAATCCATGACTCAGAGTCTTTGTTTGTGTGTTTTTCTATCCATGTATGTTTTTAGTGCATTGGCAGTGTGCTTGGGATAACTGTCCTGCTATTAACCTTTTGCCAATAGGAAATTTTTCTGATGGTATTGCATTTTGGCTCAAAGTATGTCATTCCAGTGATAACGCCATCAATTTTGACATACTGAAGATAAACCAAAATAGTTATTCTGTAATTTGACATACCTCAGCCCGATCTCTCCTTAAGAATTACTTAATTTCTGATAAAGCCTCAGTAGACCTATCAAATGCATTTCCCAGAGCCTCAGTCATGTACAGTGTTGGCCATGTTACTTTGAAAAAGTAATTAGTTATCGTTTTTAGTTACTTCTTCAAAAAAGTAGATTCTAAAAGTAATTAATTACTTGAAAAGTAACTATTGCGTTACTTAAAAAAAAGTTTAACCCTCTATAATTGGCCATTTTTAACTACTTTTGATTTTCCCTCTACATTTCACCTTTAAAAACTATTTATTTTGCCTTGTTTGGTATCATTCTTTTCAGCACAACCTCACATGTTGTTAACACAATTGATCTAAAATCAGACAGAAAACATAAAATCAGAGTAGAAAAAGTTATATTTTTTTTACCGTAACAACCACAAACATGTTTAATGAATCATATTTCATTAATTCAAATATAAATTGTCAATTTTAAAATCCTACACACAAGTTTTGCAAACAACGTTATTTGCAGCCATTTACCTTTTACGCCTTTTTTAATAACCATTTCAAACTATTTACACAATAATCAGGTGTTTTGCATTCAATAAGATGCCACACAAATTATTTGGGCCACTCCAAAAATTTCGGTCCACTATAAATCAGAATCAATCAGAATCAGAATACTTTATTGATCCCTGGGGGAAATTATTTTTTGTTACAGTGCTCCATTTTAAACCAACATTAAGACAAGACAGACAATACACTAACTAAGAATAGTACAATATATACATATATATACATACATACATACATACATAAGTCACTCATAAATAAATAGTTGGAAAAGAAACATGTGTAGTTGTAGCAGTAACCAGTGTGTTAAGTGGATGCGTTGTACAGGGAGATGGCCACAGGCAGGAATGATTTCCTGTGTCGTTCAGTGGTGCTTTTCGGTAATCTCAGTCTCTCACTGAACGAGCTCCTGTGACTGACCAGCATGTCATGGAGTGGGTGGGAGGTGTTATCCAACATTGTCTTTATCTTGGACAGCATCCGCCTCTCCGACACCACCTTGAGGGAGTCCAGCTCCATCCCCACAACATTGCTGGCCTTACGGATTAGTTTATTAAGTCTGTTGGCATCTGCAACCCTCAGCCTGCTCCCCCAGCATGCAACAGCATAGAGGATCGCACTGGCCACCACAGACTCATAGAAAATCCTCAGCATTTTCTGGCAGATGTTGAAGGACCTCAGTCGCCTCAAAAAATAGAGACGACTCTGGCCCTTCCTGTAAAGTGCTGTGGTGTTTTTAGCCCAGTCCAGTTTATTGTCAATGTGTACTCCAAGGTATTTATAGTCCTCCACAATGTCAACACTGACCCCCTGGATTGAAACAGGGGTCAAGTGTTTCCTGGTCTTCCTGAAGTCCACGATCAGTTCCTTGGTCTTTGCCACGTTGAGCTGCAGATGATTCTGCTCACACCACGTGACAAAGGAGTCGACCACAGCCCGGTACTCTGTCTCATCATCCCTGCTGATGCATCCAACCACCGCAGAGTCATCAGAAAACTTCTGAAGATGGCATGTCTCTGTGCAGTGGCTGAAGTCTATGGTGTAGAGGGTGAAGAGGAAGGGGGAGAGGACAGTCCCCTGTGGTGCCCCTGTGTTGCTGATCACCTTGTCAGACACACACTGTGGGAGACGTACATATTGTGGTCTTCCTGTCAGGTAATAAACAATCCAGGACACCAGAGAAGCATCCACCTGCATCGCTGCTAACTTATCACCCAGGAGGGTCGGCCTGTCGGTGTTGAAAGCACTGGAAAAGTCAAAAAACATGACCCTCACAGTGCTCGCTGGCTGGTCCAGATGGATGTAGACACGATTGAGCAGGTAGATGATGGCGTCCTCAGTTCCGAGACGAGGCTGATAAGCGAACTGAAGGGGATCCAGGTGTGGTCTTACTATGGGTCGCAGCTGGTCCAGGATGAGCCTTTCCAGGGTCTTCATGATGTGGGAGGTCAATGCCACGGGCCTGTAATCCTGGGGGCCACTGGGACGTGGCGTCTTTGGTACAGGGACGAGGCATGATGTCTTCCACATCACCGGGACCCTCTGCAGACTCAGACTCAGCATAAACAGACTCCACACAGCTGGGGGGCACAGGTCTTGAGGACAAGGGGACTCACTCCGTCTGGTCCAGCAGACTAGCCTGAGTGAAGTCTCCTCATTTGCATCTCAACCTGGTATTGAGTGAAGGTGATGGGTGGGGGAGGGGTGTCAGGAATCTCACAGAAGGCAACAGCGCCATGTGAAGAGAGAGGCTGGCACAGTGGTGTGGCTCTGGATTCCAGGCTGACTGCAGGTGAGGTTGTGGGGGTGGGAGCAGACACTGTGGTGTCGAATCTATTGAAAAACAGATTCAACTCATTGGCTCTATTCTCACCTCCCTCAGTTCCCCTGCTGTTGGTTGGCCTGAATCCAGTGATGGTCTTCATGCCCCTCCACACCTCTCTCATGCTGTTCTGCTGGAGTTTCCACTCCAGCTTCCTCCTGTAATTGTCCTTAGCCTCTCTGATCTTGTCCTTTAGTAACACCTGGATCTTCCTCACCTCCTCTTTGTTGCCCCCTCTGAAAGCCCTCTTCTTGTTGTTGAGGAGGGCTTTGATGTCCTTAGTCACCCACGGCTTGTTATTTGGGTAACAATGAACAGTCTGAGCTGGAACAATGGAGTCGGTGCAGAAAGTTATGTAGTCTGTGATACACTCAGTAAGCCCATTGATGTCCTCGGCGTGAGGCTCACAGAGTGTTTCCCAGTCGGTCACCTCGAAACAGCCCTGTAGTTCTGCTAAGGCCTCCTCTGACCACCTCCTGACAGTCCTGGTGGTCACAGGTTCCCTCCTCACAATTGGCACATAGCGGGGGGTGAGGTGAATCAGGTTATGATCTGACCTACCAAGTGGGGGGAGGGAGGAAGAGCTGTATGCATCCTTGACGTTAGCATACAGTAAGTCTAAAGTTTTCTCTCCCCTGGTGGGACAGTCCACATATTGTTTGAATGTTGGTAGTGTATTGTCCAGTGATACATGGTTGAAGTCACCCGAGATCACAATAAAGGCACTCGGGTGCTGAGTCTGTAGCCGAGCTATGGCAGAGTGGATAGTGTCACATGCAGCTGTGGGGTTAGCAGAGGGGGGTACATAAACAGCCACCAAGATGACGTGAGAGAATTCCCTGGGTAAATAATACGGCCTGAGTCCAACAGCACACAGTTCAGTGTCCGGGCAACAAATCCTTTCTTTGATTGTTATGTTGGCAGGGTTACACTACCGGTTGTTAACTAAAACAGCAAGCCCACCTCCTTTCCGCTTACCGCTAGCGATGCTGTCCCTGTCCGCCCGAACAGTGTGGAAGCCTTCCACGGAAGCATTCTCATCGGGAATGTCCTGGTGCAGCCATGATTCGGTGAAACACATCAGGCTACACTCTCGGTATTCCCTCTGACTCCGTACCAGTGCTGAGAGCTCGTCGATTTTAATTGCCAACGATCGCACATTACCCATCACGATAGACGGCAGACACGGTTTAAACCACCTCCTCGCTTCGAGCCTCCGCTGTCTCACCGTCACATTTTTTCTTCTCTTCTGTCCTTGACCTCTGCATCCCCGATGTGTTTTCCTCCAAATTTCAGCTGGTACTTCTGCGGGCCTGGCCAGCGAACCGGCCGGCATCAGGGCGATCAGCTGATCTCTGGAGTAAACAGTCCGTGCGTGTAGGAGATGTGCCGCGGTCCCGTTCCTTGATAAAAGTAACAGTTCCACGGCCACCAGAAGAACAAAAACTCTCTCAATCCAAATGATTGAGTAAGAGATAGAAAACGGAGGAAAATACAAGTCAGGAAAAAAAAGAATACGTAAGAAAAAAAAAAAGCTAAACTAAGAGAAAAGCAGGAGCGACTGTAACAGGCTGCACGCTGGTTGGCGCGTGCGCACTAAAGGAGAACATCACAGCCTGATACCTGCAGGACTGACAGCAGCAGGTGTATCACTCCTGTTCTCTACCTGGAGACAGCAGTCACCTCATTGTTCTGACACACAACACAAAACTATCCACAACACTACACACTAACTACACAAGACAACACATTAACTACACACTACAAACATGCTAAATGTCACAAATCTCTCACATCTCAAAACTCGCTCTCTCTTTTTCTGCTCTTTCTTTCTCTCTCTCTCGCTATCACTCCTAAAACTTCCCCCCTCTTCCTAAACAGCCAAATGTCATGTTGCCATATCATTTTTGATTGGTCGACATGGTGCATTTTTCCACCAACACGAAATGGCAGTTTTTTGTTTTGTTTTGGGGTTTTTTGTCATAAGCAGAGAGTGCTTGCTAGCGCTGTCCTTAGACAGTAAATGTGACAAAACTATTGAGGAAAAAACGCCGCGTATATATTGTTTATCCTGACTCTGGTTTTACGTGGCCTATCAACACAATTTAAAAACTTGTTGCTTTGTCATCTTGAAGTGGTCATGTGATTGGCTTACCACGACTACTTTATTCTTCCTCAGTCAAACAGCAGTGCTCATGCGATTGTTTTGCCCCCTAGCTCCAGGTGTTGTGCCAAAAAAGTGATCGTCGGGCAGAAAGCGATTGCCGTCCGCGTGCAGCTGCTTGAAGCTGTAGCACCCAGATTACTTACATAGACAGCTACTTCCATGCAACTGATAAGCTGCGGTAAGCTGAAGACAGCTTCAACCGTCTGTTTGTTGAAAAATAGTAACGCGACCGCACCGCATTTTCTTGTTAGTAACGGTATCGGCGTTGTAACGATAGAAATAGTAATTAGTTAGATTACTCGTTGCTGAAAAAAGTAACGCCGTTAGTAACGCCGGTATTCCCATCACTGGTCATGTCTTTGTTGGATTTCTTCTTTTCATAGATTCAACTACACGTCATTGAGTCATAGGTCAGTCTTACATGGCTTAACAACCCAAAGAAAAATGCTTTGAAAATGGTCATACACGATTGCAGTGAAAATGAAAGAAAAATCATTGACAGTGAAAGATGTGCTCAATACTGCTTTGAGAAATTTCAAGAAAATCCAGCTCATTGAATTCAAAATATGAGGGGTGGCTCAAGACTTTTGCTCAGTACTGTATAGTATCTTTCTCTTAAAATGTCTCACTAAGTTTATTTACAGTATTTACAATTAAAGGTTAATTGAAGGTTAATTGCAACAATTGCAACAAACTCAGGACTTTAACTTTCAAAAACTGATGACCCCAAACAAAATGTATTTCAGTTGTTTGTATTGATTAGTGCTGATAGTGTGCAGCAGTTTGCTGAGGTCATGGGTGCCAGTGATTATTTTATACTGAAATGGGTCAGCAGCTTTGGCAGCCTATTGATTCCACATAAAAGGCATAATAACAAGTTATGAAGTGTGCTGTTCTTGTCCACTGGACTGTAAGTATTCTTTGTGATGCTATTTTGGGGGTATTTCTAGTTTCTTAGAGAAAAAAAAAAGAACCCAGATGAACCCACTTAGACCACGTGAAGCACAATTGTTCTTGTTACAACTTTAAACTGAATATTTACTACTGTAAATATTTTAAAATAAAGTTTGAATTCAAGTTAAAGGAAAATAATTCACTGGAAAACTACTAAAAAATAATGAGGTAAAATCCATGTCAACTAAAAGAACATGACTTGTGCTTTGAGATTAACCCATTATTTCCGCAAGAAACAATGTCAAACCTGTGATGTTTTTCCAATTCTTCATTGCATTTTTAATAATGAGTCAAACATAATTCCTGTCAATCATGAACCCAAATTTTGGTCAACATTTAATTACAACATAAAACAAACATGAATGGAGAAAGTAACACAGCATTTGCAGGCAGATGATGAATCGGGAAATGAGAAGATAAACTGTATTCATAGCAAAAATAGTAAAGAAGCTCAAATATTCATGATTTTTTATTTTTTATTTTTTTTAGTTTTAACATTAAATTCCATCTCTTAAATGTTTTTTTTCTTAACCATGTCTCACACATGATTTAACCTCCTAAGACCCGAACTCTTTCATGGCATGCATTTTAAATTTTTCTTTGCTATTTGGGTTGATTGGGACCTGAGGAATGTAAAACCAAAGAATTACCAGATTTTTTTTTACCTAATTTTTGTTTCTGAGACAAATGAGATCCACATATGAGGACAAATTTTGATAGAACAGTGGCAGTATAATGTCCTTGTAAGTGGATATCAGGCCCTTGTAGAGAAAAATTAAGTATTTTCGTCTAGACATCCCAAAATATGATGTCCACATATGTGGACGCCAGGTCCTAGGAGGTTAATTGATTGATTGATTGATTGATTTTGCTGAAGTATTTCCTCATCCTCAGCTGGCAGATCATATGATCCTTATGTCCATTTGACAATGTAGGACCTGAACTTGTCTCCGCAGTTCTCAAACACAGTGTTTTTAAATAAAAAGACAATCAAGATGTTGGCAAATTCAAAATCACATCAAGTGTGTTGTTGCATTTTAAGCTTTGTTGACATGTTGTCTTTGTACTTTTTTCATTAAGTTACTAGCCAATGATTACATTTTATTTTTATTTAATATTTTACATAGCACCTCATTTTTCAATAAACAATAAACAAAACAAAATTAACTAAAGATCATTCTGAAGTATTTACCACACTTAAAGAATCTAATTCTACTGACCTATAATCCTTTTCTTTGGCTTTTTTTTTTTATCTAGTTTTACAATTTGTCCATTATTTAACACCAAATGATCACAATATTAATTCACATAATATGACTAATAAAATAAAATATATACAGAATAATTCCTGACATATAAACAACCCCCCTGGACCACATTGCAACTGATTTTACAGCATCAGACTGTTAACAATAGTCTCTCCAGCGAGTGAGATGACTGCAGTTCAACCGATGAAGGTTGCTTCTAAAAACTAATTAGAGTGAACACAGATCCCATTTGTGTTGGCAAGGGTCGACCACTTTCCGATCGGATTTTCCAGCCTGTTGGAAATTCACGCCGCACTAATCTTGTTGTGCACTGTTTGTTTTCAGCGCGGCGTTTGCGGTGACAGCGTTGTCACATTAGAACAGACAGCTGGGATTTAAAAGGGAAACAGTAGTTCAAGCCACTTTTTTTGTTGTTGTTTGCAGAATATTTGCATTCAAATGTGAAATATTTTGACATTCATAAAAATGAAAGTCTGCAATATAAATTCAAATTGACATTGAAGTGGATCTCTGGCTAATTCTATGGAAATGCCTGCTGGACATGCCGTGCTTTTTTTTCTTCCACTGTTTTACAAGCAGAGTTCAATGAAAAATATTCATGACTGCTGACAAGTCCCTGTGTGTGGGCTCTGCTTCTCACAGTTTTCACCATGGAAACCGCAGATGGTTGGAATCAGAATGACAATGGCTGATATTATAATCCAAATGGTGCTTGTTGTTGCAGATAGAGAACAATGATGATGATGTGCACTCTTGCGTGATGATGATGTTTCTTCTTCTTGTGAAACTAAAATGAACCACTTGACTCTATGCTATGGTTGAATTCCTGCTTTAATTTACCTTCCTTCTTTTTTCTTTTTTTTTTCCTTCATCCCAGCAGTCTTTCCCTCTTTAGCTAGAGCTGCAACAGAGGTTGCTAACATTTCAAGAACTAGGTTTGTGATTAAAATGTCACCTGGTCAAACCTGGTTAGGAAATTCTGGCTGAGGGTGAGTAAAGGAGACACACTCTGGCCTCTGCTCAACAGTTACTGTCAAGGTCTGGCCCGTAGCACAAGACTGTGGCAGGACTTCAGTGGGAAGATCCCAAATATGGGTCTGTCTTCGTGTAACACACGCTTCCTACGCAACTCCCACCATGTTAGCTGTCATTCGAAATACAGGAAAATCCAAAGAGAATCATGAATTTGTATGAATAGGTTAGGATTAAGCAGAATATAATATTTTGTGTCCCAAAAGGTACTTCTTTCAGAAAAAAGATTTTGTCCATAAGCCACTTTGAAAGCTTAAATCACCCTGCTATGTTCTTTTTAGAGAGAAGATGTTTTCTCCTGGTTACCCTTCCAAACAACCCTGCTTTACTGTTGTTGGGTTTTGTATTCTATAATACTCCCCCCCCCCCCCCAAGACCCCAAATTATTGGTGATAATCAGTTAATCACATGTATTTGATTAGCAGTAGCTGGCTGCTACTTACCCTCTTAATTTCTGTGGAAGCAGTAAGGCTGTACTCTACATAGTATTCATAGTATTTTTAAAAAAACTTCCTTTTTCACATCACTACAAATTCTTGCATTTACAATACACTGCAAAAAGGAACCACTTTGTTTTTTCCTTGAAAGGGGGGATTCAGGCTTCCACCGATCCTTGATGTTGTGATGACACAATATTTTGTTGGGACCAGTCAAATTTCAGCAAGGTTTTTATATATAGTATAAATTGTCATCATATAAATCACAATCATATAAGTTGTGTAAAAAGACAATATTACTACTTTTATGCCTGGGACTTTAAAAGTGGTAATTCTAGTTTAATTTTGAAAGGTGTGCGTTCTTAGCAACAGCTCTAAAATCAGATTGTGATGATGTTTTTGCTTTAAATTACAGCCTTTTATTGCTGACCATTTTTTTCTGTAATAATAGTGTAGTTACAGATTGTGCCAGCTAAAAAATAACGTCTTGTATGCACCCTCAGTTTGTTGCAATCAAAACGTAGTAAACACCTTTCTAAAGCACCCTCGGTCTACATAGTCTTTATATCTGCTGGCGCACTAAAACTAGACTCCCACTCTGTTTCCATTCCAAAGTCCAAGATTTTTGTTTTGTTGTCTGTGTAAACCTTTCCCATGTCACAACTATTGAATCCTGTTAACACAGAATGACTAACAACGAACAACCCACTCATGCCACACGGTACTTAAAGACAAACCCACCCTTGGAGCTGTAGCTAACAGGCGGAATGTAAACAGGATATATACAGGGGCAGGTTTAATGGGGCACGAAATAAAGGTGGAAATTATCATTACATACAGTAACTTGTAATACCTACGGCCAAGGTTAAGTAATTATAAAAAATTATACGTTATTTTTACGTAACATTTGTTTAACAGTTTGTTCCTGCTTTACAGCTTCGGTTGAATAAAACTCTACCGCTCTTCTCCTATCCTCCCACACATTAATTGCAGGGGCTGAAAATAACACATTCCAAGTTTGCATAGTATAATGTGCACTCCTCTATGTCATATGGGGTGTAAATTGTTCATGATATAAAGAAAAGAAGAAAAAGTAACTTATATAAAAATAGCCTGACGATGAGACTTGTAGACTAGAAAGCAGGGCACATGAAAAAAAAAAAAAGCTGGTTGTAGTTTATTTTTAAGAACATAATCTGAACACAGCTAAAATCAAAATAGCTAGCAACTTTCACTCTTATATAAGAAGCAATTACTGAGAGGGGGGGAGCAAAGGCTTCACCTTGAAATTTGTAAAGTCTAGAAAAACACTATGTAAATTTTAGTCCATCCTATCCACTGCCTGAAACTTCTCATTTATTTCCTCTCTTCTTTCATTTAAGTCCCGTTCTTATATCACACAGAACGGGTTTTACCAGCAGGTGGGTAGGGTTTGTGAATATACAGCCCCTGCCGTGTGCCTGAGGTGGTTGTATCCTTATTGACATCATGCAGAGCCAACAGTAGAAAAAAATCTGTCTGAAATAGAGTGTGTAGACCTGTCTCAATAGAGTGTGTAGACCAGTCTCAAGCCTGAGTACTTGGATCACAAAGATTACTTCCACATAAACTGACCTCATTAAAAAGTGATAGATGGACGGATGGATTTAAAACAGTTCACATATTTGTAGTTTTTAAGGAACTTTCTGAGTTTTATCGTAATACGAATTTGATACTCCTTTTTCTTATACTTTTTGACTTGTACCCTCAGAGATTTCCTTGAGCCCCTCCATACTATGACTGTATCTTGCAGATCTGATGTCAGGTCATCTGTACAGCTCATTCCACTCCCAGACCCTCTGAAACCTGAGTTTGATGATGTCAGTGTATGTTTGATCTTGCTCATCAAATATTAACGGTATTTCAACTTTTCTTTGAATTTTCTGAAGAAAATATCTTTCTTTTTTTCTTTCCAAAGCGTGTCTGTGTGACATAAAACCTTTCTCTAAAAGTTCTTCTGAGCCTTTCACAACTTGAAATGGGTTATCTATGAATTCTTGCTTCATTAGGTTGTGAATACTTTATGAGGTAAGACATGATCCAAAATGTTTAGGCATCTTCTACCGGTGGGATGTAATGGCTATAAAAATAACCATGGACCTTGAAAGTGACATCATTTGATATATCTGACTGCACAAGGACACAACTATGATTTTGCTGATACATAATGAGGTGGACAATTAGGAAAATGTTGTTGCATTTGCAAACGAATCTGTAGTGGTATGTTGCATGAAAAAAGCAATATTGATCACAGTTACAAGCAGCCTTTAGTTTGCTCATCAAAGTCAGATCGTAAAATAATTTTAATCAAGAACAGTAGAGGTTGATTTGATAATATTACCAGACTGAGTCATCGTTAACCACCCAGTCACCATCGGATCATCTAGGGTTAAAGTCGCTTTTTGTTTTGGCTATATGCTGAACTGGCAAATATTCAGGAAATGGAAGATACTGATCTCAGATTAAGTTTCATACATTCATTTATCAATTAACAATTTGATTCCTTATCTATTCTCTTATTGATTCTGAGTGTGTTCTTTATCCGATTTGAGATTCACCATCATCGCTTAAGACAGAGTATTGTGTGACTGTGGTGATTCCAGAAACAAGCTGCTCCCAAAAACGTTATGTCTTCAGTGTAAGTGCTTTCTTTTCAAGACATCTTTTATTTACAGCAAGTTTTAAGTGCAATATACATTTTCTGCTGGGGGGGAGTTTGTTTTATATGAGAAACTTGTTAAACCACACCCTACTGATGTCATGAATTAATAGGGATGGGAATTGATACGAATGTAACGAATCTGATTCCTTTATCTTTATCAATTAACAATTTGATTCCTTATCTATTCTCTTATTGATTCTGAGTGTGTTCTTTATCCGATTTGAGAGTCACCATCATCGCTACACAGCGTATCTGTCAAGAATTGCTGTGTGGCAGGCAGGAGTTGGACCTAAAATGCAGGCTCTCAGACACGAGGGGTGAACACAAAATCACAGCTTTATTGCTGGCGTGGTGGGACACAAATAACAATACAAAAACTAAACTAGGAAAATATAAACTAAACTTTACAGAGAGGCACACAAGGGAACACACAGCTTGAGGGACGACGCGACACTGACACAGAGAGTGTCAGTGTCTTTGTTCGGAACAAAACAGGAGCACCAAGAGATCAAAAATGAGAAGTCCACAAGAAACACAGGAGCTTGTGTCACAGTTTGAAAACAGTTCAGGAGACCGACCCGGAGGACAGGAAGACAGAGGTCTAAAGCAGTTCAGTTCAGGAAGTCGCCCCAGGGGATGGCACAAAAGTTCAAAACAGGGCAGTTCAGGGGGCTGGCCCGGCGGGCGATGGCACAACAGTTCATAATTCAAAAGGTCCGGAGGTCGACCCGGCAGGTGGTGGCATAGGTGACAGAGCTGGTCCAGAGAAGACAGTGTCGCAGGCAAAGGAGATCCGGAGGCCGGCCGCACGGAAGGCAGCTGTGGCGACTGAGCAGGAGGTGATGATGCCCAGCCAGTGGCCTGGAAAGTGGCCAGTGATGTTGAGGCGCTGGATGTACCTTGGAGAGTGGCATAGCAACCGCAGGACCAGGCGAGGCAGGCGACGGCATGGAAGCCAGAGGCGGAGGCGCTGCAGGCTGGATAGATCCGCTGAGTGGGCCCCTCGGACCCTCCAGCGGACACGAAGAAGTGCTGGCCGGGCTCTCCAGAACCCCCAGCGGATGAGGCAGGCGGCAGCATGGGAGCCGTGGAGTGCTGGATGGGCTCACCCGAGCTTCCAGCAGGAGCTGATGAGAGACAAGATAGCCTTTATTTGTCAGTTGCAGGTCTTTTGCCCACAACCGAGATCACAGACCTTGCCGACCGTACATACAATACACAAACATCACATTGGGGAGACAGGTCAGGTAGCGAGGAAAAAGAAACATCGAAATGTGTAACACCAAAGGACAATACAGGAATGCACAGATATCAATACACCATAGCACAATAAACACAGACAAGCAACATGGGAAAGTGTTCCAGTGTGTACATCTGATCTGGGACCGCTGCAATCTTCGACTGCGCCTCCAGCTGACCCGATGTCCACATCAAAGGGGAGGTAAGCGTTGGAGGTGGCGTTGGATCCGGGGTAGGGAGGGTGATGCGTCAGTGAGTGCTTATCAGTATCAGTATATGTATGTGTGTGCGTGTCCATAGTTCAGCTGAGACAGTGTCCTTCGCCCTGCCAGGCTAAGTAAACAGTCTTCACGCCAACCCAGGTGGCCTTGCATGGAATGGGAAGGAACAGACTCAACACAGTCGTTATCAGGGTGTTTTTGTTCGGCTCCAGCCTTGAGCCCACAGCTGGCGCCGAAGGGGTAGCCGGATTATGATGGTAATTTTTCTTTTGCAACAACTCATGAGAATTTCAAAGCTGTTCTTTAACACTCCGACACTGGTCTCTCAATCTCCCGTTGGAGAACTGCGAGCTTCCCCATGATGGTATCAAACTTGCTGGTGTTGTCATTCTTTAGCTCAGATAGCTGATTCTGAGACCTCACGACTGCAGTGAGCTGTTCTACGATGTAATCCAACTTTCGCTCAAAGGGTTTATTTTGAGCAGGCCTCTCCCTGATGTATCCCAATATACGTTCAGAGGTGTTATTCTGAGTATTCACTGCAGCTGTAAGCGTCTCCAAGGTCTTAACCATGCTGCTTTCAATGAGCCCGTTCTGAGAAGTCGCGCCTCGTCCCATCGTTTCAATTCCAGTGGGGGTTGAACAGCCGGTTCCGCTGTCTTAATTCTCCGATAAGCCAGGGCCAAGCCAGCTCCGATCGGCAAGAACCCTGTTATCATGGTTCCGAATAGGTAGATATCTTCAGCGTCTTCAATCGACAGTCCCGCCAGGCACACGACCCTCCATTTCTGCCACCTGTCCATCGTGTATCCGGCAGGGAAAGTCCCTCCAGGGCACTCGGGCTCTCCCGAGCCCAGACTTCTCGTTGAGAAAAGGGTGTCAATAGCATTCAGAGACCAGTTGATCAAATCCATAATTCTCTTTAGGTTTTAGAAACAGACTGTGAGAGAGTGTTCCAGGGAAAGTAATACAAAAAACACGAGACTAGACAAGGACATGAGCAGGGAAGATAAGGGAGAGGAGAAAAAGTGCGTCCGCCTCCTCCGAGAGCCAAAGTCAAGCAGGGCCACATTGTATTGGGACCCCTGGCTGAATCTGTAGCTGACCAGGGGACTGCGCAGCTAATGGTTCAGGTGCAGGCTGACCGAACTCGGAACTGAACAGGCAAATGAGAAAAGTATTGCACAAGTGGCCGAACTAAAGGATGAGCAGAACACTGATTAGCAGACTGGGCTAATGGCAATACAGGAGGCTGAATAGCAGGCTGAGTTAATGGCTGAAGCGATAGCTGAGGTGAAAATGGAGCTTGTGGCTGGGCAGCTAACTGAGCTTGTGGCTGGGCAGCTGACTCAAAAACACGGCCCCGGAATAAACAGTTCCTAAGTCAGAAAATTCTTGGTTATTTTCTCTTTCACTCACCACAGCCGGCAACTCAAAAGTCTTGGGGTCCAGCTGTGGCAATGGGCGTCGGCGGTGATCACCGCTTCCCTTTTGATGACGGCTCCGATGGGCCGGCCTGCTCCACATCTGGCGAGTCGGGCAGGTGAGCAGTAGCAGCTGGGGGATGAGGGGGGAGTTCGTTTAGGATAAGATCCTGTTCAAGCGGGTGGAGCGCACCTAGTACCAAGGAAGACCGGAAATTAACCGCTGTAGCTTTGCTTCCACAGCGCGATGAAACTCCCTCCCCTCATGTTCAAGCCACAGTTCAAGGAGTTTCTCCACGGAGTAAATAATGTCCTGGCGAAGGTCTTCTGACGGGTTGAGTGCCGCTGGGTCCATGTCTGGTCGCATCGTTCTGTCAAGAATCGCTGTGTGGCAGGCAGGAGTTGGACACAAAATCACAGCTTTATTGCTGGCATGGTGGGACACAAATAACAATACAAAGCTAAACTGGGAAAATACAACCTAAACTTTAAAGAGAGGCACACAAGGGAGCACACACCTTGAGGGACAACGCAACACTGATACAGCGAAACACAGGGCTTAAATACACTTGGGAATAACGAGGGAATGAGACACAGAAGGAGGGCACAGCTGGGAGAAATCAGAACTGACGAGACAAGGAAGCAAAGCAGGATACACTCACATGAGACACAGACATTCAAAGTATAACAGGAAGTATAACACTGAGACGTGAACTTGACATGGTGGAGACAGAGCAACTAAGAAACACAGAGACATAACCATAAGGCAGAACCAAAACCAAAAGACTAGAGATGATAAATAATACACAGAAGGAAATACTGTATTTTGTTGTGTGGAACACAAGAAACTAGACTCAAGGGAGTAACCAAAGACCAACAATGAGAACACAATTCACAATACAGAGTGACAAAAAACACAGGAAACTCAAAACACCTAGTCAAAAAACCCAGGACCCTTACAGTATCAAAGACATTACATTCATGCAAATTAGTTGCATGCTGTGTGGTCAAATGTTTGTGCACTGATCACCTCTTTGTTATGATCAGTGTTGGTGTCATTACTCAGTAGTAATGTATTATACAAATTACACAGAAGACGTTTCTTAAAAGTATTGCACGATGTTACTTTCTTACTTCCACGAGAAAAAAGTTTTTTTATGCTCCTCATTACATCACTCTGCCTTTCTCCGTATAATTACCATCTCATATGCACTGCCTCATAATTACCATTTAACAATATAAACCTATAGGCTGCAGTCCCACAGACCAACAAAAATCCCTATCCTAATGAAGACACCCAGTGTCAATACCTACTGTGTCAGTAGGTATGAACACAAAGCTAGCAGCACAAAGCAAATATAAAAGCCAGCACAAAGAGACTCCAAAGCGATTGCCACAGTGATTCTACAGTAGAAACATGAACATGTAGAAACGGAGGCTGCAGCCTGACTGCTCATCCATCTGCTATCCATTGTAGATCAGGGTCTGGCTGCTGGGCTTAATTCAGCTTGAGCATTGTCACTACTGGCTAGCTTAGTGTTAGCATTCTTACAAAGAGTCAAAGTTGTTTTAGCAACATAATGCAGCTGTTTATGTTCTGGGTCCAGTTAGCACTGGACACAAAAGGAGTGCGCTCCTTTTTTCCACTTTTTTCCACACAAACTGAAATCAGCTGACTGTGGCATGCACTCATTGGCAAATGGAACCAATGAGTGGGATCAATAGGCAAGCATTCCAAGGAACTGAACTACTGGGAATAGTATTTCGGTTCCCATTTCCATGAATGAAGCTCGGCTGTAAAGTTACAGCAATGCAAACTGTGCATTGCATCATCAGTGGAATGGGCATGTAATCATTTCGTTATTCAGAATATATGTAAAGATTCTTATACTTATATTTTTTTACCTATACAATCATTAACATTCATTTCAGTTTGATTTGCCAACAAGCAATTTCCACATCTTTTGTGTTATGAAAGTGTAATTTGAGAAAGTAATATTCATTATTTAAATCTATACATTTTAAAATTTCAGAACTCTGATTTGCAGTAATTGCCTTACATGCCAGCACCAAGAGTGCACTCCTCGTCAAAATACTTAACTTGAATTAAAATCTTCATTTTTTGTGCTAAATCACCAGTTTCTGAACCCTTATAATCTGAAAAATACGGTAACTTCTACCTTCCTTTGGCATTTCCAGAAGTCCAACTTTTTGTGCAATGGTTAGCATCTTCCTCTGCTTTTTGGGTGCTACCACAGGTGCCTTTGATGGTGCAAAACGTTTCGTCGACACTGTTGTGTTTGTTGGGGAGAAAACTTACAAACATATAGTAC
Source organism: Astatotilapia calliptera (assembly GCF_964374335.1). Lineage (NCBI taxonomy): Eukaryota > Metazoa > Chordata > Actinopteri > Cichliformes > Cichlidae > Astatotilapia > Astatotilapia calliptera. The sequence continues at coordinate 35,639,659 of NC_137443.1, read as the reverse complement.
AGCAAAAAAAAAGCATACAAAATTGCACAAAAAAAAATCTGCGAAACAGCAAGGCTGCGAAAGGTGAACCGCGTTATACCCCGCGTTATACCATACTGTATACCCCTCTGGTTCATGACTATATTCTCAGAGAGCACAATAATATAAAAGACTGATGGCTATGGCTAGAGGGATAGCTTCTGGATGTGAAAAGTACAGTAAAGAAAAGTGAAATTGACTTAAACCTGCATTCTACATGAGGTACAAACAAGCACAACTCAACAAAAGTTGCAACAGAAGATACATCATAGGTCTCCATTGCTAGTATTATTGAATACTGCAGAGTGTTCCCTTTATAAATTCTGTAGTCAAATGGAGGTTAAAGCAAGATATGGTTTATGGTCTGGCATACCTTATCATTGATTATCATGTGAGGATATCCTCAGATTCCACATCAAATATTGTATGCAATGCATAAATGACAGCCGTAGTGCAAAATCTGTAGTACCGAATAGATATCATGGCATCTGTTTTATATAAACTCTTTATTCTGGATCAGTAGTGGTTAATAAATTCGCATTGTGTAATGAGTAAAGCAATGTAATCTACAGTCATCAGTTGTAACTATTTCTTATAAAACATGTTTGATATTTTCAATAATTTAACTCCCTCTTTTTCTCCATTCATGATCAAACCTGGAGCCTTTCCTTTTGTTTCTTTTCTTCAACATTTAAGGATAAAAAGAACTAAAGAGAATTTGTATTTTTGCTAGTATTGCAGTTTAATACCAAAACTCCTAGCCATTACTGCATTTCATTTTTAAGAAGATGCTGTAAATCAGTGCAATGTATGTGACTGAGGTTAAACCTTTCCACAGAGTTAATGGGAAAGAGAAATTTCCTAAACTCCTTGTTGTCCCATGTATTTATTAAGCCACAGAGGTTCAGGTTAGGGATAGGGGGAGTTTTGGGTCAGTCCACATCTACTCCATTTTCATAAAATATTCAGTGATTTCTAGGTCTAGATGGAAATGACTATTTAAAAGAAAATCTGTAATGCTGAAATGAATGAGGCATCTTTCAGTTTCTTAAAAAAATGCCTGTGCATAATGTGACTAAGGCAAAAAGCTCAGCTCAAACCAAAGCCTTAGATTGCTAATAAAATGACATTTCAGGAAGTTTTATGACAGGCAAAAATGCATGTAATGGGTAAGGTATCACTTACGCGCAATCTTCACTCCAACCCTGATTTTAAATTGTTTGCTGGTAACCCAGAGGAAGTCAAAAGGTCAACAAAACTTCCTACCCTTTAAATTCAAATAATATCTTGGGTAGATACCCCACTATAGATTTATCACTTTCAGCGTTATACAAGAGTGATTGTTATTTGGAGTGTCCCTTGTGGCTGTAAAGTATAGGGGAAAATTGGGGAAAAAAGCACACCTCCCTGTCAAGCACCGAGTACCCACTCCAGCTTGAATAGATTTTGGACAAAGGATTTAAGCAGCCGGTGCTATCTTCAACCCTCCTCGAGGCTGTGCCACATATCCTGTCAGGGCCACATACTGGTTCTTTACACAACATGACCCACTGCGCTGCTGCTGCATAATACATCACCTCCTTGACACCAAACGGTAGAGACACCATTGCGGCTTACATCTTCCAACTCATGAAAGACACATCTTTGAAGCTCCACTGCGTGTTAACTCCAGAGAGTGTCAGGACCTGACACTCTCTGGAGTTAACATATACACACACACACATATATATATATATATATATAATGCACAGCAAAATTTTAAAAACTGGACTGTCTATCTAAACATAAATTTACTTCTGGGGTGGGGGGAGGGAATAAAAAAAGGACCAACTTTATCTCAAATGCAACGCTGTACTCAGTGACAAGTAAATAATGATGTGTTGTTATCTGGATGAGGCCAAAGAAGGCCCCTGTTTTCTTACAACCTCACAATTTCGTCTCCCTGTCATATGCTACAAAGATGGAGAAAAATCAGGCATGCTCTCATTTTCCTCAACTGATGCCACTGGGAAGCAAATAGGATAATGCAGCATGAAAGAGGCATAAAGGATGGGGATTGAGAGGGCATATGATACTGCTAGATAGAGTGTGCTACAGTTTGTTTTCTGCCACTTTAGAAGACAAGTAATAGCCAACGTATGGCTGGATTGAAATCCAATTATTTGGATTTAAATGTGATCAAATGTTCCACTGACTGCCAAGTTAAATTCTGCTGTTGTCTCCTTCTCAGTGAAACAATTGACTTAACCTGACAGCAATTATGTACTTATTTGACAAAAACTTTTAATCAAACTGACTATTGATTTGAGGTCCCTGAAATTGGGGGCAGAATTAAGCAAACACAGTTCACATCCAGAGGCACAGACTTCAAACAGCAATCAGGCTGCTTTGTTAGTGCTCTTACTAGGGGAAGGAAAAAAAATCTGATTCTAAGCAGCACATGCACCTTTATGATCAGTGATGAAATTGTTACTTTTGTGATTAAAGTCTAAGCTGAACTGTCAGAGAACATGTAATTAAACTGCGGTTTACTCTTGTCCAATATTCGTCAGTGAAAGCTCTCACTGAATGTCAGAACAAAACAATAAAGAGGCCGTGTTGCACAGAACCTTGTCATTAAAGCTTCTAAGTGTCTGTTCCCTTTTGTGACAAATTAATGCAACAGCTCCACCCCATCCCTCCACCACCACCACCCCTTCCAAAACTGGGCGACAAATTATATGTTCAAACAGAAAAGATGCGATGTAACTTTAGCAACTACAGAGCAGCTTTTGGGCATACCAATTTTTTTTTTCCAATTAAAAGGAGCAGGCAGCAGCCTTCTGGGCTGAAAATTGAAGCCAAGGAAGAATTTCCAAATAGTTCACTTGAGGTTAGATTGAGACTGACATAGGTTGAAACCAAAACCCATGTCATTCTCCATCAATTCTCATTTTAAAATGTCCAAATTTACAGCATTGGAACAGATCTTCATAGATTGGTACCAAAAAAATAAAAAAGTTTTCCCCTTCATTTTTCATTTTCAATTCAGATCAAACAGTAATCTTCCATTGCCTGTTTGCTCATTTCAACTTCATTTTTGTTGTTTGAAAATGTGTAATGTTAGTTTACTTTTTATTAGCTTTAGTGTTACTTTTAATCTTCTTAATAATCACACGCACGATATTTGTCAGAGGCAAGACTTAGGAAAATTCAAACTTTCTAAAAGTATGGTCACTTCTAACATACTTTGTGAAGGCAGTTGATAAATGACCACCACAGTATCATCAGACACGGTAACAAATTTGACCGAAATGGCAAATCTGCTGTCTATTTTAGTGTTTATTAGTTTTGTAAGTTTGATAAATTTAGGTGGCATTCTTTTCTGAAAGTCTACTTTTTGATTTATTTCCTTTAAATAAAATATTTTACCACAATTAGTTGTAAATTTTCATTTATTTGTAATTAACCATAATAACCCTATATTGCTTTTATGCTCGCTGTTCACCCCATCACCTGGTGAAAAACACAATTGCCATTTTGGGATCGCTTTGGCTGATTGTGAACCTCGTGATTTTTGTAATATGTTGCATTGTGCCATCAACGACGCAGTTGGGTTGAAGAGATCAGTGTGCAATCATGTCCATTTTTACCAACATTTTAATTTTATATCGTTACAGAAATGCTGAAAAAAACTCTCTGCAATATATTTGATTCCACTTTCTTTACTTGTTTTCGGCACATGTGAGCGCTGATGTCTCTTCAAGAAAATACTGCAGTCATTACCCATGACTTAATAACAAGAAAAAATACAAGTGGCTGTGTAGTGATATTACTGGCAATCAGAGATGGGTGGCCATGATTACTTTTTTCAAGTAACGAGTAAAGTAAGGGATTACTATTGCAAAAACGGTAATTAGATTACCGTTACTTTCCCGTAGGAACGCTGCGTTACTGCGTTACTAAAACCATGATTTTTTGCGAGAATGTCTCACGACAGTGACGTAAGCGAGTGCGCCGTTAGTGACAACAGCTGTGTGCAGATCAACAATGGATCACATATCGATTGTGGGAGAGAGTATGAGCGTGGAGCGTTTAAAGCGTGGAAGTACTGACCTTACTTTGAGTTTGATTCCATAAAAAGTGACAAAAACATTAGCGTCCATCGTGCGTGGGAAGAAAACTTCTTTTTACAGCGAAAAAAACCCCTAAACTTCCAAGCAAGCACCGAGTGCGAAACAACGTAATGGGAAATTCACAAAGAAACTCGCGGATTCTTCAACTGACCGCGGCACACCTGCACCAGGGTAAACCTCCGCCTACCGCCGTCCTGCTTTACAGGTGAAAATAGAGCAACAGGACCGCTGAGTCTTTGACTTTATTTATTTTCTGCTGTGTTTTACTTGCATCTATTTGAAAGAGTGAGTGTAAACACAAAAAAACATTTTATTTTATGTGCTGGAATGTGTAGAAAATAGGTTTAAATGTTAAACTACCGTAATTGTCGGGCTATAAGCCGCTACTTTTTGCACAAGCTTTTGAACCCTGCGGCTTTTAGTCAGGTGCGGCTTTTCTATGGATTGTCCATGATTTTTGTCATATCGTAAGACGATTTGTTTTGTTTGTTCCGCTGTTGTACGGCACTACGTTGCCTGGCGGAAGGGCATGTGATCAGACACACAGTATCGGGGTTCAAGAGTGGTATGTTGGTCACGTGTCCATCCGCCAGGCAACATAGTGCCGTACAAGTAGCGCAAAAAACAAACTTCAAATTAACGCTACGCGTTCAGCGGGAGTCGTGGATGACGAGCGGCGATAAACTTGCGAAAAGCAAGTTATGCTCAACTCCACCGGTGGAATCTGACAGCGTGGAAAAGTGTGAAAACATCCATTATCACCAACGGATTTCGAAGGGCTGGACTGCTGCATGATGGAGAGGAGGACACCGCCACGGCCCTTCAGAGGGTGTTCGACTCTGACACTTGACAACGAGGATTTCTTTGGTTTTGAAAGTGACGACGAAGGAAAGAAGCTGAGAGTGGATGACGTAGCCATCCTGACCCTGTTCGTATCCGACACTGGAGAAGAGGACTTTGGTGGTTTTAGTGTGCAGGAAGATGGTGGTGAATGACTGACTTTTCTTCTTGTTAAAGCCGTGTCACTGCACCTGAGCCTAAAAGGTAGTCTGAATCTATTTTTCTGGTGTGCTGTAGGTTATTGTTATGTACTACATTTTTTACTCATTTATGAAGCACAGTACATGTTTCGTACTTGTAATTACCACTACTTGTACATATACCTAAAAAGTTATGCAAATATGTACCCATAACTTGTTTTTCAAAATATTAACAAAAGGGGTGTGTCTCCAAACAGCCATCTCTTTCCTGACAATTCTCTTACATATGATAAGTCAACATTGAAACACCTGCGGCTTTTGGTCAGGTGCGGCTAATGTATGTACAAAACAGGATTTTCCCCTGATTTTAGCTTGTGCGGCTAATATTCAGGTGCGCTTTGTAGTCCGAGAAATACGGTAATTTATTCAAGTCAGAGAATGTTGCATATAATTAAATTTTTGCTTGATGCATAAAGTTAAAAGATTAAAACTGATAAAACAAGTAAAAAAAAAGAGACTTTTCCATTTGATTACATTTTGTATGATGGATTATGTAGAAAAAGTAGAATTGGGCTGAAAGATCTATCGCTTTATCACCTCTTCAGGTTGTAAATCGTGTTTTTAAAAAGTAACTAAGTAATTAATTACTTTTGAAAATAAGTAATCAGTAAAGTAACGGGATTACTTTTTTGGGGAAGTAATCAGTAATTAGTTACTGATTACTTTTTTCAAGTAACTTGACCAACACTGCTGGCGACTAAAGGACCCAGGCATACTTAGTCTTGATGCACGCCGATTTTAAGAGATTTCTTGCATGATGTTCTCACATTGCTCAAGAATTGCCAGACATCCAGATTTCCTGGATGCAACATACAGCCACCAATCGCAAAGGAAAAATGTGTATCCCTAGACTCATTGGTAAATAAATCTTTTGAAAAGAGCTTGCTGCACCATAAACCTCCATTTACTACTTGTAGTTTGCATGAAACACAATTGGTTGTCTCCAAACTTGCTTGAAACTTGAAAAAGTTTCACTACCTCAAGGTTTCAAAAGGCACAACACTAGTGCTGTATTAGCTGATGTTAGCAGTGAATTTTCTGGATGTTGATTTCTTAGTAGCTTATTTAGCAGGCAATTGTTTGTTACTACAGGACTCTCTTTACTTGACCTTTATGTGGGCAAGTGTGGTCGCTTGAGAATGAAATTCTCTGCGTTTTGATGTTGACCAAAACGTCATCACAATAAGCTGTTATATCTCTTATTTTGAAGCAAAATATCCAGTTGCCTTGAAAACACAGATTGCTGCGGACAGTCTGTAGCCCGTTTGCTCACTGGATGTGGCTTGTAGTCAAGTTTTAAGTGATAATAGACTTGATGCTCGCCTTGCACACTTCCCTGCTGCCACAACACTGTCCACAACTCTCTTTCCGGCTCATTCTGTCCTATTTTTCCTGCAGTCAAAACGTTCCTTATGACTCACCAGTGCTATGAATTTGACAAGCGGGGACAACATTGCTAATGTGAACACATTTCCTGTCCACTGAGTGCCGCTTGGCATGTATGCTTCAGATGCACTGGATTTCAATAGGGATCAGGCAACAAAGCGACCAGCCGACAGATCGACTATTACTTCACACACTCCTGCGCACACATACACACACACACACACACATACACACCCAGAAATCAATTACCTGCTGTTGCCTGAAACAGAGCTTGAGTAAGCAAAAGTGTAAAAATGTAAAGGTAATTAGCAAAAGGCGCTATGTCGATTTGGAGCCTGGTGAGAGTGTTTCTGTGTGCACTGGTGCATATTTGTTTGTTAGTGTATGCGCATTAGCTCTGGCCGAACACAGCCAAGGGTACTATTGTCTCTCACACTCTGTGCCGCCTGCAAACGTTATTGCCTAACACCATGCATCTATACAGCAGGGAAGCTATACAGAATAGCCAGCAAAGGCCAAATATGTGGCTATTCAAAATGCAAGGATGTGGGCACTGCCAAGGGCACTGCAGTATAACATACGCTTAAAATGTAAAACGCATAATGTTCTCAAATTTTAGGTAGCATAAGGTTGCTCTAATATTTCTTGGCAAGTTTTGACAACTATTTGTTAACAGTTCAGTCTAGAAAATAGAGCCTGAAATGATACCAAAGAAAACAGAGGACCAGCAATAATTCAATACAGTATCAACATTGTAAGGAGACAACAATGAAATACAATAATTTATTAGATTTACTTTGGCACCAAATTACTCCAACCTAAGAGATGTTGGTGCCTGGGACTGCAAAGTGAGCATCAGGCATGAGAAATTGATTATTTTATACCCGTATTCTATAATGGCACACAACAGACAATGCTGCATCTGGGACACCTCAAGATGCCCAGTGTAAAAACACTAGAAAAAAGCAAAAGAAAAAAGATTTTATATTTGTTTTTTGTCTTTTTCAATCCACAATGTTAACAGTTAACTGATAGGAGCTCAAAGCAATCTAACAAAGTGGACAATATGCAGTTTGTGAAAAACACCAAATTACGACTGGTTGGTGAACCAAACTTGCATCGACTAGGTCAAGGCAAGAATTTATGGCTCTATTATCACCTGATGTGATTAAGTCTCGCTTATCATGCAGAAAAACCTGTGGCTGCTTTTGGTATTTTTTTAATCAAAAGAAACTTTTGAGATGCTCAATAAATATGTCTAATATTTGCTTGGCAGCATACACTATTTTGTCAAGAAAACGAAAAAAAGAAAAATGGAAGAACGCAAAGTGGTAGAAATACATTATGTGACCAAAATTGTGGTAATACCTGAAAGTTAACCCCATCAATAATAAATATGCCTTTGAGTCCAAGGATAATGGTTTGCTGTTAAAGCCTCTACAAAAGCTACTTTGGACCTGTTTTTGGAACCTCCAAAAGCATCGTTTTGTTTAGTCAGCCTTGAATGGTACTGAAAAAGGATAAATTCAACCGTTACATATTTTCGCATGTCCACATATGATATTAAATAGCAAAAAAAATACAAATCATCTTCAAAAGCTAAAGGATTTAGTGCCCTCCAAGTATGAAAATATTTAAGAAGTAAAGAGAAGATGGACTGACATATTTTTCAAATTTTGCTTTTCCAAAACCAATAAGAAGGAAGCAAAAAAAAAAATCTGAACAAAGTGTCATACTTAAAATCTGAGCAAAGTTGTCAGGGCTCGTGTGCGGAGGCGAGGAAGGGATGACCCACATGCAGGACTCGTGGTGCAGAACGAGGTTTATTGAATATGTAGACAACAGATGATAGGATGGATGGCTGGCTGGCTGGACTTAGCGGACTGGTAGACTGGCTGGCTAACTGACTGACTGGACGGAACACACGACAGAAACAACATCATCAATGACCCGACACTGAATGGGTAGAACAGAGGGCTTAAATACACAGACTGGTGATAATGATGATAATGAGGGACCGGTGAGTACACAGCTGAACATAATGAACTAATGATAATGGGAAGAGGATTGAACATAATACACACAGACCAAGGCTAACACAATAAAACAGGAAGTGGAACAGGCAGTAGATAAACAGTGAGTGTGAACTGAAAACACTGGGTCACCGACCCAGGAACCCTGACAGGACCCCCCCCCCTTCAAAGGCCGGCACCCGACGGCCAAACGAAAAAGAACCAGAACAGGGCGGGCGGAGGGGGCCCAGGACGGAGGGACGGAGGCCACACAGAGACAGTTCGGGTGGGCGGCCACGTGGCCCGAGGCGAGACTGTTCCGGTGGACCGACCGTGCGGAAGGCAACGGCGGTGACGTGGACACAGTTCGGGAGGCCGGCAGTGTGGAAGGCAACGGCGGCCAGTCAGGCGAAGGCGGTCCGGAGGCCGGCCGTGCGGAAGGCAACGGCGGTGACGTGGACACAGTTCGGGAGGCCGGCAGTGCGGAAGGCAATGGCGGCCACCCAGGCGAAGGCGGTCCGGAGGCCGGCCGTGCGGAAGGCAACGGCGGCCACTCAGGCGAAGGCGGTCCGGGGGCCGGCCGTGCGGAAGGCAACGGTGGCCCTCCAGTTTTAGGCGTGCTGGCCATGGCCCGATGGGCACAGGACCAGACGAGGCAGGATCAGGCGAAGCACAGGCCGGAGCTGCAGCAGGCGAAATAAAAGCCAAAGTCGAGGCTGGGCCAGACGAGGACGAAGGCTCCGAGGCCGGGCCAGACGAGGACGAAGGCTCTGAGGCCGGACCAGGCGAGGCAGAGGCAGGGTCTGAGGCCGGGCCAGGCGAGGCAGAAGCAGAGCTAGGTGACAGCGAGGCATGAGGCTGGTGCGGTTCCCCTGAACCCCCAGTTGACGAAGAAGGTTGCCGGACGGGCTCCTCGGGCCCTCCAGCCGACGAGGCATGAGGCTGGTGCGGTTCTCCTGAACCCCCAGCTGACGAGGAAGGTTGCCGGACGGGCTCCTCGGGCCCTCCAGCTGACGAGGCATGAGGCTGGTGCGGTTCTCCTGAACCCCCAGCTGACGAGGAAGGTTGCCGGACAGGCTCCTCGGGCCCTCCAGCCGACGAGGCATGAGGCTGGTGCGGTTCTCCTGAACCCCCAGCTGACGAGGAAGGTTGCCGGACGGGCTCCTCGGGCCCTCCAGCGAAAACGGTCTCAGAACCAGTGGGCACTGGAGCCCCTGGCACACACAGGACAGGGCCAGCGGGTGCGGAAACCCCTGGCTGAGGAGCGGCCGGGCCAGCGGGTGCGGAAACCCCTGGCTGAGGAGCGGCCGGGCCAGCGGGTGCGGAAACCCCTGGCTGGGCAGCAGGGTAGCTCACAGCAGGCTCTGGGTACTGAACAGGTTGGTGGACGGGCGACTGGACTACTGGTGACTGGACAGGAGGCGACTGGGCTACTGGTGACTGGACAGGAGGCGACTGAGCTACTGGTGACTGGACAGGAGGCGACTGAGCTACGGGTGACTGGACAGGAGGAGACTGAGCTACGGGTGACTGGACAGGAGGAGACTGAGCTACGGGTGACTGGACAGGAGCGGACTGGAGAGCAGGTGAGTGAACTGACGGGGCTGGAAGCTGAACAGCAGGTGAGGCTGACGACGGAGCTGAGGTTGGTGTGGCTAATGGCTGGGCTACAGACTGAGCTAATGAGGGAGATAAAGCTACAGCCTGAGCTAGTAAGGCCGGTGCCTGAGCAGGGGACACTTCAGCCAGCCTAACCAGGGATAAAGCTAGTGCGTGAAAGGCTGGGTCAGGAGGTGGATGAAGTGGTGGACTGATTAGCTCTTCCGTGCCTCCAGAGCGTGAGGGCACTGGCTGGAGAGCCTCAGCTGAGTCTCTAGGGGGGTCAGGCTGGATCCTGGCCGTCCTCAGCCTAGGTGCTGGGACAGGCACGGGAGGTGGCTGGACACCAGTCACCCCCACTCGAGAAACCGAAGCGGGTGTGGCGGTAGACTGGGTCGCAGCTGCCCTCCTCCTGGGAGCTGGCACTGGTGTGGGGGTAGACTGACTGACGGGAGTGGAGATAATGACTGGGTGTGTGATGTTAGCAGGTTTATTGGGGATTGTTCTGGTTTTCCTGCCACCACTATTTACAGTCTTTGGGAGAGCAGAGCAGAACAAATCTTCCCAGTCCACAGAATCTTCCAGGAGGGAAACATCCCACGAATCAGAGATGGGGTTATTGTGCGTTTTGAGTGAATAATCAGATGGTGAGTGCGAAAAACAGTCACTGGAGCTCACCATCGGGAGTGGCTGAAAGTGGTCCGTTTTATGGCGGCGTGTGCGCCGATTTCTCCGGGAGGAGGAAGCGGGCGGGGTACACGTCCGAGCCTCTGGCACGGGAGCCTCTGGTGGAAGACGGAGCCGCTGTGCCGTGGCGAGGTTGAAGGTCCGGTGAATGAGGCAGGTGATGTGTGAGCGTGGAGCGGAGTGGCAAGAGAGGGAGCGGCCGAAGCGCGGCGTGAAACGTCCACTCTCCGCGACAGATGCTCCGGTGCAGGTGAGGCAGCAGGTGGGGGAACGCGGCGTCTCCGAGGCCCGCCCAGAGCCAAGCGAGTGCCCTCGAAGACGTGCTCTCGCTCCGCGAAGAGCCGCTGTCTCTCCTTGAGTTTTTCAGCCCACAAGGAGAGCACTACCTCCTGCCGCTCGTAGAGGTCCGAGTCCGCTGGGTCAAAAGCGTGTCTTCTTGGCACGGGTCGGGTCATTCTGTCAGGGCTCGTGTGCGGAGGCGAGGAAGGGATGACCCACATGCAGGACTCGTGGTGCAGAACGAGGTTTATTGAATATGTAGACAACAGATGATAGGATGGATGGATGGCTGGCTGGACTTAGCGGACTGGTAGACTGGCTGGCTAACTGACTGACTGACTGGACGGAACACACGACAGAAACAACATCATCAATGACCCGACACTGAATGGGTAGAACAGAGGGCTTAAATACACAGACTGGTGATAATGATGATAATGAGGGACCGGTGAGTACACAGCTGAACATAATGAACTAATGATAATGGGAAGAGGATTGAACATAATACACACAGACCAAGGCTAACACAATAAAACAGGAAGTGGAACAGGGAGTAGATAAACAGTGAGTGTGAACTGAAAACACTGGGTCACCGACCCAGGAACCCTGACAAAAGTAAAGTTCTGATTATGTAATTAGCAATTCACTTTAACTCCATCAATATGTTTTCGTCCAAAACCTCTTTTCATTATTAGATTTTATAATAGCTCTTCACAAAAATAGACTTTAAATAGACTTTAACTGCTACATGTCAATCAGGTGTCACAATAAGATGTCACACAAATTATTTGCGCTATTTCAAAAATAGCTCCTGTTCACAACAAGACAGAGGAGCACATCAGAGGCCTAGCAACAATGAGGTGTATCACTCCTCCCGTTTTCCACCTGGAGAAGGCATTTACATTGTAATCTGTCTTTGGTAGCTTTTTGGCTAGTAACTGTGACATTTAAACAGTCAGGTCAAACAAACAACTAAACTACACACTAGCCATACACTCGCTGCCCTCAGAAAATCATATTTTTTATCCTTTCTTCCTGCACTAAACATGGGAACAATATTCAGGGAAAAGTATAGTGTAAATGATTTATCATAACTCTGGTTTTACTTGGCCAAACAATGCAATTTAAAATATAGAGTTTAGAGGCCACACTTTCAACACAAGTTGAAACGGAGACTCAGCAGCATCCTAAATCGGTCACAGGCTGAAAACTTCTCAATATTAGCTAGCTTCCGCTAATGTCCTTTTGAGGATATTCAAAAGTGAGCTAGTGTGTGGTACAGCTTGTCCTGAATGGTTGTGCTTCAGTTTTGGTTAACTTCTTGTGTTGTATGAATCTATCACCTAACAGTTGTAAATGTGCCAGGTAAGTGTGTCAGTAGGATGAAACCATATGGACTAAGAATATAGGATGCTAACCATGCTTGCTAGCCTTAGCTGATCACTTAGCTCATTCCATCCTCAGTACTTCGCTTAGCACTCTTAGCACCTCAAGCTCTTGTCTAAATATGTCTAAACTTAGGGCCCAGACAAAATCTTATCCAACATTAAACCACTACTTTCCAAGAAAGTATGGAGTCACTCTATCCAGTTCTCTTTGCTATATAATGTATATGTACCTTGTTATCCCTTGTATGCCTGTCTGTCTCTCTTAGTCTTTTTCCTCTCTGTCTCAGAGCTCAAGGTGAGTTAAGCCCTTCACAGCCCAGTGGGCTGGTAACATTTCCTTCCCATTAGGATGGCTAGCTATGCACATGCATTCACACACACATGTACGCACACTCACTCACACAGGCAGAGAAGAAAAGAGAAGGCGAGGCGAGTGGCAGGCGGAATGCGGGCAGGCCAGCCAAGGTTTTCCGGTACACGGGTCTCATCCCGCCACACGTCACCCTCAATTGTGGTTAACGCTGCTGTGATCAGAGGCTCCCCGACACTTTTCTGTTGCTTCAGCACCCAAAGGCGAAGGAGGGGTAGAGAACAAGAGATTGTGAGGGGAGACGGGGTGAAAGAAAGGAGAGTGGGAGGTAGTACAGGGAAATAAGAAGAAGGAAGGAGAGGAAATAGAATGGAATGTGGGTTTATATATGTGAGTGTTGGAGAGGGAGAATAGGCAGCAGGAGAGGAACAAACACGGTGGCAGAGGAGGAGGAGGAGGAGAGTGGTGACGGAAGCGACAAGAAGAAGGCAGTGGGTGAATCAGGAACACAGGCTTGAAAGTGTGAGGAAAGGAAGAGGACTGGCGACAGAGTGGTTGAAGGGAACATCGACGCCGGTGTCCCATCCGCTGTTTTTTCTGCTCCTCTCTCCTGTCATTAGCTGGCATCACTGCCGCGCCAATTATCCTCACAACAGTGTGTGCGAGCGGCCTCGCGCGTGTGTGTAAATTAATTAGGAGTGAGAAAATGAGGGATGCAGGGAAGAGTGATCATTCTCTTCATCAAGCACAGACAAAATGCAGGCAAGACACACACAGACAGACAGCCCCTGTGGAGACAGGCTGTGTGTGTGTGTGTTCAATTCAATCAAGCTGCTAATTATTTGATGTGTCCATTTGCTGCATGTTTCTGTGAGTGTCCTCCTCTCTGCAGCTCCATGCCTCACGCTGGATTCAGTCACGCAATCATATGTGTGAGTGGGTGTGTTTCTCACTTTGTATGTGACTTTTTCTGACTCAGTCTGAACATGTGTGTCTGTGTATGTGGGTGCATGCGCATGTTGTGCCAGCAGTAGTAGTAGTAGTAGCCTCCCTCAGTTTGTAGTCATTCCTTAGTGTCCCTGCGTGTCGCTACTCTTCTTTCCTTTCTTTTCTCACTCTGTGATACCACTGTCTGTGTCTGTGTGTCTGTGTTGGGCGGGGGCAGAGTATTTGGTTGCAGATGTGTCCCCATCAGTGTATGTGTGTGTTTCAGTAATAGTAGACTAAGCCGAGCAGTTTTTCTGCCCCAGTGTGGCTCGGTGATTCACCTTTTCTCCTCCAGGTTTCCACCTGGTCACTGGAGCGATGCTCTGATACGACCTGACACCTGTCCGCTTGGATGGCCAGCAACAGGCCTCACACACACACACACACACACGTACACGACTGTGCATAAACACATTCACACTCATACAGACGAAGGTGCATTTGCGCTGTTGCAAAAGCTTGACGATGAAGATAGATAAATGTGGACGTATAGGACATATGCATGCATGTGCACATATACACAGAAGGGGGAAAGAGGCTTTGTTTTGTTTCCTTCTTTATCTAGAACCTCGCAGCATCTAAGAAAGAAAAAATCCTGGCTTTATTGCGCGCACACAATGCCTCGAAAGCTGACAAAACCCTCCCGTGTTCTGTAAGAGAGTCGTGCCGCGATGTGTGTAAATATGTCAGAGTTTATCTAGAGCTGTTCATAAAGCAACAAGGCACAGTGATTCACAGTCAGCCAGAGTGCATTCATGCAACCTGGCTGGCTGCGCGCTGTTAAAAAAAACATGTATTTGTAGTTAAGTCTGCCACAGCGAAAGGACAAGTCGTCTTGCTGAACTTTATGCTATTTTAAACACTCTGGGGTTGCATAAATATTCAGAGCTACCAAATACGTTTTCATAAAAATATTAGTACTTCCCTCTGCTTTGGAATAAACTCAGAAGCAGGTGTAATTTAGAGCAATTAACGCATGTTCAGTTAAAAGACAGAGATGAGTGAAATATTTATTTACATGAGATTTTCAAAATGACTAAGAGTCTGCGCTAATGGCTGTGTGAAACTTCTTTAATCATATTGCTAATGTCAGGGGTAATAGTCTGTTTACTAGGTAGAATTATGTCAGTGTTTGTTTTTTCTAAAATATGACTATAATGGAAAACAGTTTTTACACAGATGGATTTAAAGCATGGGATTGGCTGCTTGGGGCGACTGTGGTAGAGTTGGTCAACTAACAGTCGAAAGGTAAGGCATCTTCCTTCGGGGGCTCAACCCGGGGTAGCGGTCATGTCCGGTTGGGGGCTCTGTTGGCTCTCAGGTGACTGTTTCCTCACGGCTGCGTGCAGCGGGGCTAGGGGAGGGTCTGTGCTGACGGACGTGGGTTACTGACCTGGTAGCCTGGCTGGCCCTGGGTGGGTCCGGGATGGGCGTGAGGTTCTGGGGGCGCTCCGTCTCTGGGCTGGGGCCCGGGCCGGGCCTCGGGGGCTTGGATCCTGGTTGGTGTGTTGCCGGGGTTGTGGGCGGGTGGGTGCATGGGGGCCCGGCCCTGGAGCAGGGTGCCGCCGGTGCGTCGAACCACCTGGGGGGCTCTTCAACTGGTGGGGGAGATGGTCACATCTTGCAGGAGCTTTCCTCTCTTCAGGAACTCTCTCTGCAGGAGGGGGAGATACAGGAGAGGTGGAGGAAGATCTCAGCCTGGGCGTTTACTGTCTTATGTAGTCTGGAAGATGAGTGGATGGTGGGGTGGGTGCAGTTTTCTCTGTGGTGGGGTTGGGTGGACTGTCCCGGGCTCTGTGGGGCCGGGAGGCGCTGCTGCACTGGGCCCAGGCCCATCCCCGGTCTGGATGGGCCTGGGCCCCCTTTCCCTGGCGGGTCGCGGAGTGTGGGAGTGCCTACTGGGGTCAGCGGGGGAGCTGGCCCCAGGGAGGGGTTACCTGCCCCTCCCTTCCTTCCCTCCCCATCTCCAGCTGCCTCTCTCTTCCCGCTCCACCACAACCACCCACACATGCAGGGCCTTGGAGTAGGGGTATGTCACCAGGGTGCAGAGGAGGCTACCCCCCCTCTGTCCCCTTCTGGCTGCCTCTGCCTCAATTTTATCCCACAACTTAGACATTCACATTATTCACACTCTCATTACACATACATATAGGATCTTGGGGGTGGGCACAATCACGGAGTCCAAATTACCATCAGGGTGTACACCTCACCCCTGGCGTCGTTGCCCACCTCTCAATTTTAAATACACTTAGACATTGAGGGCTATCAGGAGGGACTATGCGCTTACCTGCTGCTCCTTGGCAGGTAGCTCCATGCCCTCCTGGGTTTTAATTGCACCTTAGAACACACATGCATCAACACTACAATGAGCGGGTGGAGGGAGGTTTGGAGTCTTCTCCCACCCCCATTCTCTGCGGCCTGCTGGAGCGGGAGGGCTAGGTGGAGTTGGCCGTCCGACTGCGGTCTGGAGTGTGGGGCCTCCCTGCTGCTACGGAGTCGGGGTGGTCTGCCTCTCCCCACCGCAGGGAAAAGGGTAACACCACCTGGGTCTGGGTGCAGTTCCCCCCTCCAGGGGCAAGGGTACCTAGACCCGGTTTGTAGAGTACGCTTGGGGAGTGTGATCGTGTGTACAGCGTCTCTTTATGTCTGTCTCCACGTTGGTTGAGTGTGGAGTGAGTGCATATGAGAGCATGAGGGGGGGAATGGATGTTTGTGTCTGTGTGTGCCTGTATGTCTGTGTCTATATGTCAGGTTGGGTATCAGACGCCACCTCTCTGGGGACACCTCAGGCCCTCCAAGGTTTGGAGGCCTATCTCCACCTACCACCACTTCCCCTGCCGGTGGCGGACTCCCTCAGGTGTCGGTGCGTTGGTGGTTCTTTGTGTCTGGGGGTGGGCGTCCAGGTACACACCGCCTCACTCCTTGGCGGCCGCTTATCGGGGCCTGGAGCCTGGGGCTCGCTCGGGCCCCTTTGGGGGTGGGGTGCCCCCGGCCTCTCGGCCTGGGGCTCGGTCACTCAGGCACAGCTGGCGGCCGGCGGAGCTCACGGGCGCGTCACTGCAACTCCCCCTGGCTTCTGCTCCGCGGCTGTTGAGTGAACCCTCATCTGGGACTCTCCTCAGCTCTTACTGGAACAGTGGCGCGGCTGCCCCTCTGTTGGTCTTCCATGGTTTCTTGTGTTCTGGGGGCCTCTGGATGTCTGGAGTTTTGATCTCCTCCATACCTGCTTCACACCCTGGAGGACGGGGCTGTGGCCCCCCCCACACTCCCTAGCAGATCGTTACATGGAGAAACCTTTGGAATACAAGCGCGCTGATCCACACAGGTATGCACACGGGTGTTCACTGCTCGTAGACCCAAATTACACCTTTCTTGGCTGCTACTTCGAAGCACATCTGTCCTGCGTGCTGCACAACAACATTGAATATTTAGTATTTACTGCTGTTTACACTTTAATGCATTAATGCGATGGTGTTGTGTTTAGTATGTTGCTTTGTTTCTTTCTTTTTTTGTCTTTTTTTGCTTGTTTTCTATTCTTCTCTCAACAGGTGATCCAGGAGATTTTTATTTTTTTTTCTCCCCCCCTTTCTCACTGTCCCTCTCCCCTTCAGTTTTTCCTTTCCTTCCTCTTTCTTTCTCCCTTTCCTATCTCTCACTCATGTCTGTCCCGTCTGTAACATCTGAAAATAAAATATAATAAATAATAAAAACAAAGATCGACCAAATGGACCAATACGGCAATGCCACGATGATCCATTTGGCAAAGTAAATCCATTGGGTATCCTTGTTGGTCTTCAGACAACAATTCTGATGGCTAAAGAACCAAATGGGACAGGCGGAAAAAAAAAAAACAGTCGAAAGGTCGGTAGATTCAGTTCACTTCAGTTTTATTTATATAGCACCAGATCACGACAGTCAACTCAAGGTGCTTTATATTGTTATATTTATTTTATATTGTAAAGACCCACAATAATAGAGAGAAAATGCCAACAATCAGCTATCACCTATTAGAAACTCTTGGCAACAGTGAAAACATCCAGCAGAACCAGGCTCAGGAAGGAGTAGCCACCTGCTACGACCGGATGGGGATGGATCAATCCCTAGTTTGTGTATGTACTGTATGTGTTAAAGCATCATTGAGCAAGATACTGAAAGAGATAAATTGATAAAAGCACTGTATGAATGCACGTGTGACTGGGTGAATGAGACTTTGAGTACTCAAAATTGAGTAGAAAGGTGCTATAGAAGTACCAATTCATTTAATGGATGTTAAAATGTAGATAAATTGGAGATTTTTCAGATCAGAGATTATGTTGGCCAGTAACCTAACACTTGAAAGGAAACCCAAAATAACATTTTTGAAGTTTTCCCCTGTGAAATCACAGATATTACATTTGTGAAGTCTTTCTACTAAAATTGTTAAATATCCATATGATATTAATGGTTAAAGTTGGCCATTTAAAAAAATGATTAGAGTTAATAGCTTGAGCATATGAAATTATGAAATTTCCCCTTGTGGGACTAATAAAGGTATATCAAAAATCAAATAAATGTGTTTCTCAGTCTGGTAAATGTTCACTCTTGTATTAGAGCAGTTAAACCACCCCCAAGTACTTTGAAGTCCGTAAATTCAAAAATATTCATAGTATGGAAGTAAAACTTTTCATGGCTTTGTAAATACGCTTAAGCTCATACAGAGAAGAATTCGAGTGATTCTCAGGGGATCCGTTGATAACCATTCACAGATTTTTTTCCTGGAAGAACTAAACACACAGGTGAGGCTGACTGCCAGTAATTTGACAGGTGTTTGGATTTGGTCACAGCTATTCTACACTACTCTGGTTTATTATCAGAGTCAAAAAAGTAACAATTCACTCAGTACATTTTAGATTGTGCAATCTTTCAATCTTGTGCTTCTTTATATCTTACTTTGGATGTTGGCTGTCTTTTGTTCCACTGTCTATCAGAGATGGGCAAATCCGATTACTTTTTTCGAGTAACGAGTAAAGTAAGGGATTACTATTGCAAAAAAGGTAATTAGATTACTGTTACTTTCCCATAGGAAGGCTGCGTTTCTGTGTTACTAAAACCGTGATTTTTTTGCGAGAGTGTCTCATAACAATGACGTAAGCGAATGCGACGTTCGTGGCAACAGCTGTGTGCAGATCAAAAATGGATAGTATAACGAGTGCAGGAGAGAGTATGACCATGCAGCGTTTAAAGCGTGGAAGTACTGACCTTACTTTGAGTTTGATTCCGTAAAAAGTGACAAAAACATTAGCGTCCGCTGCTCACTGTGTGGGAAGTAAACTTCTTTTTACAGCGAAAAAAACCCCTAAACGCCCGAGCAAGTGTAGCTGTTGCTGTTCTGTGAGTCTATTGTGCAAGTGGTGTGATATGCCCATGTAGAAAGGTCGGCACTGCAACGCTGGACTTGCCCTTACTCTGGGCTCCCTCTTTATTCTGGCAACTTGTACAAAGAAAACAGCACACAGTCTTCATTAACAGTAGTGATGGGTCGTTCGCGAACGAAATGGCTCTTAGAGCCGGCTCTTTGACGTGAACGACGCGAGCCGGCTCCTTATCGCGAGCCGTCACGTGGGGTTTTTTTTTTTTCTTTCTCTCAGCCTCTCTCTCGCACTTTTTTTCCCGCTTCACTCTGCACGCGAGCCTTGTGCTTTACGCTGGGCAGAAGGGGGAGGGGCGGTAGTTACACTCAGTAGCACAGGAACAGAGCCAGAGAGAGAGAAAGAGAGGGAGGGACAACAACATTAGAAAGGTATAGTAATCATCCACAACTATTTTCGGTTGCAGATGATAAAGGATTGAGAAAGTTTATTTATGCAGGTCCATATGACAGAGAATATGCATGTTCTTTTAGTTTTCATATTATAATTTATATTTAATTGTGTTGTGGTTTGCAGTGTTTTGTGTTCTTTTCACTTTAAATTTGTGAAAGGAAAAAGCTGAAAATTTAAATAGTTAAAACTTGAAATGTGAATAGTTGATTTTTGTATTATATGATTTATTTATTACATTTTATGTGGAGTGAATAAATAAAAGTATATTTACGGTGGCCCCTAGAGACAAAGCACATACAAACTTCAAATCACGTACGAACTCTGAAGCATGTACAAACTCCAAAACACGTAAAAACGTACAAACTCCAAAACACGTAAAAACACGTACAAACTCCGAAGCACGTAAAAACTCAGAAGCATATAAAAACTCAGAAGCACATAAAAACTCAAAACACGTACAAAAGACAACAGAAGTGCTCCAGGATGCTGGGCGCAGTGTTGAGCCTTTGTTATCTTGTGGCTACACAAGCCAGCAAGTACCAACGACCGGATTTGGTGTGTGGTAATAACAGGTAAATGAACTTTTTTTTAAATTATTTGAATATATATATGAGTGCCTGTGTATAAATACACAAACAATACACACATGCTTTCAATTGTGTCATTTAAGTGATCTAGTAGCTCTGCTTTGGAAGTTCAGTTCATGCTAGAAATGTGTTTTGGAGTTTGTACGTGTTTTGTCTCTAGGGGCCACCGCATATATTTATATATAAACATATATAAATAAAACCACTTGTTTTTACGTTAGTAATTCCTTTTGTGCATAATTTTATATTATTGTTAATAATAAATTAATTAAAGCAACAAAACAACCTGAAGAGCCGGTTCGGAGCCGAAAGAGCCGGTGTTCCAGATCAACTGGCGTTTAGATCAACTGGCGTTGGTCGAACAGATGTGTGGCAGTCTTGCGTTTCAGGAGCTCCTACCGACAAACCAGCAAAAAAACGCCAAATGTGTCATCTGTGACACTTGTGAGGTTGTCTCAAACACACTCCGTCAGTCTTGATGCTGTTGAACAACAAAATGTTTAAAAATGTGGCGAGTTTACCTGGTGATATCCTCATGCGCGACGCGATCGCGAAAACAGCAAACAAGTAACACCACGCCGTTGTTGTTCACAGGACAGCAAGAGTAAACGATCGGGAGACCCTTGTCGTCGTTATCGTTCCACTCGCACGGTTTATTTCACCGAATTCAGCGTTTTTGCTCCACAACTAAAGCGAGCAGTTTGCTCTGTGCACCAACATGGAGTCGAGTCAACCAGCGCCACCTCTGGCCAAGTGCCACAGCCTACAGCCAGATCAACTGGTGACACACATCTGCAGCACGTTTGAATTCGTGTCATGCACATTTGTACCTTTCAATTGTGTGTTTGTGCGTCATGCAAATAAACCTTTGAAATGAATGAAATGATATCATGTATTTATTATCAGCCTACATTTGTACAAAATGCCAAATGACATACACATAGTCATAAGAATCACCATCCTGATATCAACACTTTTGCCCATAAGAAAAATGTCGTGAACAAATATATGACACACCAATATTTCACCAGTGTTGTAACTCACATGTCGCCAGCATAGTCTGCCTGTGTCTCCCCTCTGCAAACGCACATTTCAGAGTTGGATGTGATATACAGTCTGCATAAGTGTGGTCAATCCCATAACGATCCGTAAGGGGATGGCAGCTACGCTGAATGTACAGCAGTCACACAGTGATCAGCAATAAACAGTCCCCAAAACTTGCATATAATCCCCAATGTGGAGCCCATCTACTGACTACCACATAGCAGCTGGACCAGTCCCCAATGCAGGTCAGTCCACTGCTGCCACCTGTGGCCAAGTACCATAGCCTACCACTAGATTAACTTGTGACACACATCTGCACCTGCTGCTATGATCACATTGAGTAAAGGCTGAGTGGCTGCACTCACACGTGGTGCATCTAAATCTACCCACAAATATGTTGAAACATGCAATGCCAGCAATGTGGATTGTCAACACTACAAACAATCAGTAAGCAAAGACTACACGGGTCAATTCCTTCTGTCCATCATCCAGCCAGATATACGTATGACACACATCTGCAGCTGGTCCCATCACCACGTTTGAATATGTTACCTGCACAACACATTTGTAATTGTCAATGTTGTCTTTGCTGTCCCATAAACCATGCAACCACATGAAACACAATTGTGTATCCATTTAAATCCCATCATATACATGAAGTTGTAGACATCACAACTCCTTCTGTTCATGTTATTACCCAACAACAATATGCATTCCACACATAGATCACATAGAAATATGTCATCAGTGTGCTCACAACACACCTTGTCAGAATAGGCTGCCTATGTCTCTACTGTGATTCTGTATATTTCAATTGTGCAACTGGAGTCACATGAGGCAACCGTGTGGTGTTTGCTAGGAACACTGGTAGCCAATATAGGTGATTAAGCAGCACAGCTGGAAGGAATTGGTAGTCATATGCAGTCTATATAAGCCCAGTGAGTACAACCAACATCTGTGGGTTTCGTGAGGTGGTAGCAGTCAGTGAATTTACAGCAGTTAGATAGTGATTAGAAGGCAACTATAGCCAGTGTGGTTGGGAAGAGCTTGTGAGAGAGTGGACTCCTGAAAGTGAGTGACTGAGGTGTGCTAGTTGGTTTGTGTGGTGTGTCTGTTAGTCTGTGTGTTTGTGGTACAGTGGAGTAGGTAGATAGGTGGACAGGTGTAGGTGAGGGAAATGGATCCCAGAATTGTGAGGGAGCTTCTGGAGTTCAAGCTCCACGATCGCTATCCTGAAGGATCAACCAGCAGGGAAAGATATACAATCAAAAGAAGAGCTGAGACCTTCAGGATAAATGGTGAGTACAATGGATAATGTCATGTAAACCATCAGAGTGTAGCATTGTGCGTCAATGTGAACATTCCCTCTTGTCTGTTTGTTCTTGTCTCGCCCCACATGCCCAATGGAGATGGAGACCTGTACTATGTATGCAGGCAGAAGAAGAACAGAACGGAGAACCTGGCAAAAGTGGTCTGCACTGCCAAGGAGGCAAATGACATTTTTGAGGAATTTCATTCCAGCCACTTTGGTGGACACTGTGGATGGGAGAAGACCCACTGTGCCATCATGGCACGCTATTACTGGCCTGGCATGGAGGGTGACATTAAAAAATGGGTGAGCACATTCTGTCAGAATGAGCCTCAAACGCATTGTGGAAACCCAAGAACCCCCCCCCCCCCCTTTGTTTTTTTCTACATTTGTTTGTTTCTCTGTTGTTCGTATGTCTTGTGTTCGTACCCTGTTGCTCCTAACTAACCCATATAACCTACAGCTCCAAGGCACTTTGCTGATCATTAACATGTAATGTTACTTAATTTGGCAATAGGTTGCTCAGTGCCCACAATGCCAGTGTAAGCGGGCCAATATTAAGGAAAAGAAAGGATACATTCCAATCGAGGTACAGTAACACAGACAGCATATTTGTTACTGTCCAAATACATCAAATGTGACATGTTCTTCTTTAACCCCCTCACAGGTCACAGAGCCCTTTGAGCTCGTTGGAATGGATCTTGTGGGTAAACTGACCTTAACGGATGGTGGTAATCAGTACATTTGTGTGATGGTTGACTATTTCACCAAATGGGCAGAGGCCTACCCACTGAAAAACAAAACTGCAGATGAGGTCACCAGTTGTATTCTGGATTTTTTCTACAAATTTGGTGCACCTAAAAGACTGCTAACAGACCAGGGCTCAGAGTTCTGCAACAAGGTGGGGTATTAGTAGCTCAAGCACATATGTAATGTCAGCTTGGATGACCAATGTGATCACCTTTTCAAGGTCAACTATGGCCTGTGTAAAACCCTGGGCATCCGAAGAAGCCTCTGCTCACCATACCATCCCCAAACCAATGGCTTGGTGGAGAGATTAAATGGCACAATCCAGAGGTACAATACTGTCATTTATATATTGTGCTGTAACTATGTCACAACGATGGCCATTTAGTATATTGTATTCATGCATTGACATTTCAGATCCCTCAATAAACTGGTGAGTGACGAGCCCAAGAACTGGGACAAATTCCTGCAGTCAACCATGTTTGGACTGAGGACAAAAAAGCAGCTGACAACACAATACAGCCCATATTACCTCATGTTCGGCAGAGAGGCAAGGTATCCATCGGAGATCCCAAAGGCATACAAGGTAAAATGGTGTAATGTACAAGAGAGAAGATGTCTCAATCCTAATCCAGTTACTCAGTCATTGTATTTTGGCAGGTTACAGAGGGCATGGTCACTAAACTCATTTCAAATGAAGACGTGTGTGAGGGCCTAAAATCCCAGGAGGTGGTTTACGCTGACGTAACCAAAAATGTCAAAACCACCCAAGACAAGATCCGCAGGGGGAAGGCAGAAAGGGGAGAGGAGGATGGCTTCCAGGTGGGAGACATGGTTTTGCGGAAAAATGTGAGGCAGGAACAGAGAAAAGGTGGCAAACTGGATGCTGATATGCTGGGACCCTTGAGGATTGTGAAGCTGGAAGGCAAAAGTGCTGACTTGGTGTCAGGGAAGGGCAAGCGGACTGTGAAGGTCAACGTTGACCAACTGACGCACTACTTCCAGCCTGAGGAGAGGGTCCCAGCAAAGCTGAAGAACCTGTCACCGCCACCCTGCCAGGGGCCATCAGCACCCCCACTGTCACCGCCACCCTGCCAGGGGCCAGCACTGGTGCAGTCTCGCTGTGACCCCGAAAATGGTGAGTAAGCAGACAATGTACAAATGATATGTCTGACAAGTTCCTGACAATGTTGTCTTCACAGTAATAACCAGAATCTGGGCTGGTGAAAGGGGAAAGGTGCTGTGGTCCAGAATTGGGCCTTACAAGCTATTTGCGGAGAACATTGCAGATTTGGCCCCTGGGAAAGAGTTGGAAAGTGAGGTATGTAGATGTTTTCCACATGAGTGGTCACCTCATTGGACGGGAATGACAATGTACCGTGTGTGCCCCTAGATCATAAATGCATATTTGACACTGGTGGGGCGCCAACACGCTGTATTGATTATGGACTCCTATTTCGTGACATCAGTTTGGCAGGGGTCCATGAAAGGTGTCAGGAAGGTGAGTTGGCTTTGACATGTAACCATCCTCATTCACGACTATTCATGATGTAATGCCACGATCTTCACTTTGTAGCTGGATCTGCTGAATTATGACGTGGCAGCTGGGGCAGTCTGTGACAACAGACACTGGACACTCATTGTAAGATGCCACACAACCATCAGAATTTGACGTGAACCAACTAGGTTTAACATGATCTCCATTTGTTTTTCAAGATAATGTATCTGAAAGAAATGCGGGCTGTCTTTGTTGACCCATTTGGGGCAACACAAGCACAACTCGATAGGTGCAGGGATGTGACAAGGTACGCACGACAGGCTAATGTTAACCACAGCAGTCATATTTCTAACTTGTACATGTGGATCACATAAGGCTGCTGCACTGGATGACATTCAGTACCTGTTCCTTTTCTTGTTTTTTGTACCCATCTGTTTTTTCTTTTTTTTAACATTTGAAAGAGCTCTGGTTAGACGGAAATGTCCAGCCATCGGCAAATGGACATGCTCAACTGTTGCCCATCCAAAACAGCAGGACCTAACATCCTGTGGCGTCTTTGTATGCAAGGTCAGTACAATGCTCATGGTGTATTGTACCTAAATGGACAGATTCTGATGAGTAGACAATGTTCAGCTTGCAGAACAAATACTTTCGGGGACCAATATATCTTTCCCTGTTGACGAGGAGGGGGTTGCCAGGCTCAGACCGGAGCTAGCGCTCTCTCTGCTCCAAAACTCAGGTATACCCGGGAAACGGCATTTGGACCTCCATTTGTGACAGTTATGTGTGTATCCACATTGTGACATATGTATTTATAGATGACATTTCCCAGCTATGTCGTGCCTGTGGTGAGGCAAGCTCAGGTGCAGAAACCGATGACTGGGTAAGATAACAGAATCAATACCTAAGATGGACGCACCTTGACTGGGTTACTTCAACATCACTGGGTGACATGTCACTTTGATGCACCAACAGTGGAATTCTAGTTCAGGTGACCTGCATGCCTCTGCACTTCAAAGACACTAGAGCACCTACAGGACGCATGGAAACAGCAAGTGATGCACAGATGAGACTGTTGCACAGAAATATGCAGTATCTGTACACTGTGACATGTTTAGTTGCTTTACTCAAGAGCCTGACTCCAGCTGAATGACACTGACAATCTACTTTTCCTTGCAGATTGAATGCACCTTCTGTGGGAAGTGGTACCACACAGTGTGTGTCGACTTCCCCTCTGCAGTAGGCGACTACAAATGTAGCGGGTGTTGAATGAACACAGAAGGAATTGACCCGTGTAGTCTTTGCTTACTGATTGTTTGTAGTGTTGACAATCCACATTGCTGGCATTGCATGTTTCAACATATTTGTGGGTAGATTTAGATGCACCACGTGTGAGTGCAGCCACTCAGCCTTTACTCAATGTGATCATAGCAGCAGGTGCAGATGTGTGTCACAAGTTAATCTAGTGGTAGGCTATGGTACTTGGCCACAGGTGGCAGCAGTGGACTGACCTGCATTGGGGACTGGTCCAGCTGCTATGTGGTAGTCAGTAGATGGGCTCCACATTGGGGATTATATGCAAGTTTTGGGGACTGTTTATTGCTGATCACTGTGTGACTGCTGTACATTCAGCGTAGCTGCCATCCCCTTACGGATCGTTATGGGATTGACCACACTTATGCAGACTGTATATCACATCCAACTCTGAAATGTGCGTTTGCAGAGGGGAGACACAGGCAGACTATGCTGGCGACATGTGAGTTACAACACTGGTGAAATATTGGTGTGTCATATATTTGTTCACGACATTTTTCTTATGGGCAAAAGTGTTGATATCAGGATGGTGATTCTTATGACTATGTGTATGTCATTTGGCATTTTGTACAAATGTAGGCTGATAATAAATACATGATATCATTTCATTCATTTCAAAGGTTTATTTGCATGACGCACAAACACACAATTGAAAGGTACAAATGTGCATGACACGAATTCAAACGTGCTGCAGATGTGTGTCACCAGTTGATCTGGCTGTAGGCTGTGGCACTTGGCCAGAGGTGGCGCTGGTTGACTCGACTCCATGTTGGTGCACAGAGCAAACTGCTCGCTTTATTTGTGGAGCAGAAACGCTGAATTCGGTGAAATAAACCGTGCGAGTGGAACGATAACGACGACAAGGGTCTCCCGATCGTTTACTCTTGCTGTCCTGTGAACAACAACGGCGTGGTGTTACTTGTTTGCTGTTTTCGCGATCGCGTCGCGCATGAGGATATCACCAGGTAAACTCGCCACATTTTTAAACATTTTGTTGTTCAACAGCATCAAGACTGACGGAGTGTGTTTGAGACAACCTCACAAGTGTCACAGATGACACATTTGGCGTTTTTTTGCTGGTTTGTCGGTAGGAGCTCCTGAAACGCAAGACTGCCACACATCTGTTCGACCAACGCCAGTTGATCTAAACGCCAGTTGATCTGGAACACCGGCTCTTTTTAGTGAGCCGAACCGAAAGAGCCGGATCTCTAAAAAGAGCCAGAAATCCCATCACTAATTAACAGTGTGCAAAGCAACTGCAACATTCAGTTCTGTTAAAAAGAATTAGAACAATTACAATCTCATAGAGAAACATTAGAGCTGAGTGCAAGTCAAAAAGCACCCGACTAGCTAACGAGTATTAGCTTAGCATGCTAACAAAAATGCTACTCGTGAATAAAGTTACTACCCATGCATCAAAATGCCTGTAACTTTCAGGATACATGCTAGTACTGCTTACAATCAAAATACACGTTGACAATTACCACTGTAAGAATGTTTTCATTAATACACATACAAAATTGACAACAGTATCGCTCACTAGCACCTACCACCAGCTTGGGAGTTTTTTTTCCTTTGCTGAGGCATGCGCTGTGCAGCAATTTGGAACCTTAACAGTTGCAGTTGCTGTGGTTGTCCACCAGGTGGCTCCAACTATTCACAAAGCACATCAATTTTGAGGAAATTCATTAAGCTATTTTCTAAGTCTGTTACACAAGCACCAAATATGCTGCAGCTGGAATGTGAAATTCACAGAGAAACTGCCGTATCCTTCCACTGACCGCTGCAGCACACCTGCACCAGGGCAAACCTCCGCCTGCCCTGCCCAGTCCTGAAATTGAGATTGAAAATGTGACGTCACTCAGGGGTAAAACCGCAAAGAATTCTGGGAACTCGTGGCAAGAGGTACTAGCGCACGCAGGCTTTGAATTGAAATCAGTTATACAGCGATAAAAAGAAACACAAAAAATGGCAAGAAGCTGTTGTATTATTAACTGCAATAGCCGGTCGCATGACAGCCACGGGAAGCCGACGGGTAAAGAGATCGTTTTTATCGGATTACGTCGTTGAAGAGAAATTGTTCGAGCCATGTTTCCGAAGTAACAAAGAGGCAACTGGATTGCAGCCATTCAAAGATAAAATATAACGTCCTAGAACACTCCAGCTCACAGGTTAGTCTGCTCCAAGCATTTCCACAAAGGTCAGTCTGCTGTTGTAGTTAATGCGTCATTTTTCATAACATAATTGGTGATATAGGTTACAAGCAAGTCTGGCGCTGAACAGAAATTGTCGCACTATGCTCCTTTATTTATTGTGCATAAATAGTAAATTGTCCTGACACAATATTGTGTTTCGCTTCTGTTATTACCATGGTACACTGACAAAAACATATACTTTCATTCACAGGATAAAACAGTTGTTTTGTATCACTAATTGCCCAGTACGATTACAGCATACAATATTATTGTCACTGCTACATTTCTGTGATGGGTACCAGAAATTATTTCTACTACTAATTAATTACCATTGAGCTCAAAGGTCCTATTAATAAACGGTCAACGAATGTGTATTTATGAAGACAATTTGTGAGACTGGTAAACTTACCTTTGTTCGTATGATGGTCTTTACTTTCTACACGGTGCATTTCAAGGTCCTGTACCCATCCGTCGGTAAACTGTACCTGGGCTTGTTGCAGTGACCTGAAGTTACTAAACTTCACGAGTGTATGCACTCACTCCAAGAACCGTATAATTATAAATATGAGCGTGGTGAAGTTGGGCAGCACGCTAACGTATTTTGTCCCTCTGTGTGCTCGTAAGGATCTAACACTTTCACTGGTTTGATTTTTTTCCTCGTATCTTTTCTTTGACTTTTCATTAAGTCTGTCTTTGTACGGACCGGCATTGTTCTCCTTCGTTTTGTACATACCTTTTTGGGGGGCAAAGAAAAAGCAAGAATTTATTGGAACCGAAGAATGAACGTTTTGCGGTGCTGCAAATGCTTGCATTTGATGCGGTACTTGGATTGTTTTGCCACGAGTTACCGGCATGCAATGCACGAAAGTCACGTGGTCTGTCAATCTCTATACAGGTGAAAATAGAGCAACAGGACCGCTGAGTCTTTGATTTTATTTATTTTCTGCTGTGTTTTACTTGCATCTATTTGAAAGAGTGAGTGTAAACACAAAAAACTATTTTATTTTATATGCTGGAATGTGCAGAAAATAGGTTTAAATGTTAAACAAATTTCTTCCAGTCAGAGAATGTTGCATATAATTAAATTTTTGCTTGTTGCATAAAGTTAAAAGATTAAAACTGATAAAACAAGTTAAAAAAAAAGAGACTTTTCCATTTGATTACATTTTGTATGATGGATTATGTAGAAAAAGTAGAATTGGGCTAAAAGATCTATTGCTTTATTACCTATTTAGGGGATAAATCATGTTTTAAAAAGTAACTAAGTAACTAATTACTTTTGAAAATAAGTAATCAGTAAAGTAACAGGATTACCTGTTTCAGGAAGTAATCAGTAATTAGTTACTGATTACTTTTTTCAAGTAACTTGGCCAACACTGCTGTCTATTAAGATTATTCTACACTGTTTAAGGTCAGGTGTGGTCTGGGGAGGTCAATCCATGACTGATATTGTTCCACTGTGTATCCAACAGTGTTTAGGATCATTATCATTTTGAACATAGAAGTTGTTCCCAATCAGATGCTATCCAGCCAGTGTTGCATGGTGGTTTAAGATCTCTTGGTGCTTGTCTACATTCGTAATTCCACCAATTAATAGAATGTGCTGGCAGAAAAGCAGCACTAAACCTTGACAAAGCCCCAGCAAGTTAAACCACAAATTTTAAGTTTAGATTCATCACCCCACGACCCCTGAGGCCACTGCTTTAAAGTCCAGTTGTTGTGTAATGTGTCATACCTCAGCAGTTTCTTCCTGTTTCTCTTCCTCAAGAATGGCTTTTTGACAGCCACGATTCCATTGACGCCATTTCTGATGCAACTTCAGCAAAAACCTGATGTTACCAACAACTGTTTAAAGATTTAAACAGTTTAAACCTTAAACAATCTGAAACAGTTTAAACAATTTAAAAACAAGTACAAGGACTGGACTGCAAATGAGTGACAAAAAGCAGCCAACGTCCCAAAAAAAACCTTTGAAAGCTCTTCAGAAAGTCTTCAGAAATCATAATGAAGATTGGTGTCAATCTGGTTCAAAGTTGCCACTCCTGCAATCATTTGACTGTTGTCCTTAAAATGTCACCTGTGACTTAATTAGTTTGTGTCTTTCATGGTACGGGTAACTGTACTGTATTTAATGTATTTATTTATTTTTTTACAACTTCCTATTCTCAAGCTAGCATTATTACAATCACCAAGTACAAGATTGAAAATTTAGGCCATATCAACACGACTCGCTGTTTTTGTAGCTTTTTAGCACTTTCACCAGTTATGTCAAATAAATGGTGGAATCTTGCCTTTTTTTAAGAGCCTTATGTAAAGAAAGAGAATGAAATGTTCTTTTGGTGTAATCTCCTTTGCACCCTGTGTCTATCTGAAGTCATTTCACAGAGCTGAAGCTCCTCTTCAAAGGATGTGGGTGTTTGGGAAAGAGTTGGCTGCAGTGCACAGCCCATTTGACTATGTCACTGCAAAGAGTGTGCTCTGACAAGTTGTTCACAGTCCATATGTATCATCAACACCATACTTTTTTCATAATTCAGGTATTCTGTGAAGGAGCAAGCCAGTTATCAAAAACTCAGGAAACTCAAGATTTTTCCATGAAATGCATGAGTGCATTAAGTGCAAGGGTTAATTAACAGAACAAGTGTTCTTTTCCTTAGCAAAGTTTGTACATGTTTTATTAATTACGTTCACTATGAAGACTTTGACATCAGCGGGGACTTGCTGTACATAATGTAATTCATGCATATGCATTATAAAGCATGCACAGGAAATACTGTATGTAACTATCTAATTAAATGTGTATAGCAGCTTTTTCTTTTAAATGTAGACTGGGTCACGCTGTTGAAGTGAGAAACCACTGGAGCTCTGGCATGGATAACCATGGAAAATACAACAAAAATCAAATATTTAGAACATATACTAGAAGGAACAGAATTTATTTCATTTGACAGACTAGTTACACAATATGGGATCAACAAGAAAAGATTTTTAGAATATCAACAAATTAAATCCATAGTAAAAAAGAAATTTAAACCGGGTCAAGTTGAACTACAAACACCACCAAGTGTGGTTCAATTTCTTACTCTTAAAACCCCCAAATTACTATCCAAAATATACAGAATGCTTTCTAAAACAGATGAATCAATATCACTTCCTATTGCAAAATGGGAAGCGGATTTATCAGTTAACTTAGACCTAAACTTCTGGTCTCAGATTTGCTTAAAAACCTTTCATCTAATTAGAAATCCCAGTCTTCAATTAATTCAATACAAAATATTTCATAGAGTGCACTATACAGGTCATCGGATGTTCAAGATGGGCTTTACGTCTACCAACAACTGCTCACACTGCCAAACCAATTCACCGGACAATTATATCCACACTCTTTGGTTCTGTCCACCAGTTCAGAAGTTTTGGCGCGAGATATGTGAAGACTTATCGAAGTGTCTGAAATGTAACATTCCAACTTCCCCCTTAGTGTGTTTGTTGGGCAGCTTAGCTAATGTCACTTCAGAAAAGAATATCGCCCATATGGTTTTCACTGCCCTATGCATAGCCAAGAAAACAGTCCTCATGAACTGGAAAAATAAAAATAATCTTAATTCTAACCAATATAGAAATTATCTATTAGATTACATTAGTCTTGATACAGCCTCTGCCACCACATCAGATCAATTGCTCTGGGCTCCTTTGATCAGCTCCATCACCTAGTGGGGGTGGGGGGTCATAGTTTGGTCCCTCCTTCACTGTTGTGATTGGTGTGGGGGTAGGGACAGGCTTAGGGCGTCAGGGGGTTCCCTGGAGGCATCTTCCTTCGGGGGCTCAACCCGGGGTAGCAGTCATGTCCGGTTAGGGGCTCTGTTGGCTCTCAGGTGACTGTTTCCTCGCGGCTGCGTGCAGCGGGGCTAGGGGAGGGTCTGTGCTGACGGACGTGGGTTACTGACCTGGTAGCCTGGCTGCCCCTGGGTGGGTCCGGGATGGGCGTGAGGTTCTGGGGGCGCTCCGTCTCTGGGCTGGGGCCTGGGCCGGGCCTCGGGGGCTTGGGTCCTGGTTGGTGTGTTGCCGGGGTTGTGGGCAGGTGGGTGCATGGGGGCCCAGCCCTGGCGCTGGGTGCCGCTGGTGCATCGAGCCACCTGGGGGGCTCTTCAACTGGTGGCGGAGATTGTCACATCTTGCAGGAACTTTCCTCTCTTCAGGAACTCTCTCTGCAGGAGGGGGAGATACAGGAGAGGTGGAGGAAGATCTCAGCCTGGGCGTTTATTGTCTTATGTAGTCTGGAAGATGAGTGGATGGTGGGGTGGGTGCAGTTTTCTCTGTGGTGGGGTTGGGTGGCATGTCCCGGGCTCTGTGGGGCTGGGAGGCGCTGCTGCACTGGGCCCCGGTCTGGATGGGCCTGGGCCCCCTTTCCCTGGCGGGTCGCGGAGTATGGGGGTGCCTACTGGGGTAAGCGGGGGAGCTGGCCCCAGGGAGGGGTCACTTGCCCCTCCCTTCCTTCCCTCCCCATCACCAGCTGCCTCCCTCTTCCCGCTCCACCACAACCACCCACACATGCAGGACCTTGGAGTAGGGGTATGTCACCAGGGTGCAGAGGAGGCTACCCCCCCCCCCCCCCTGTCCCCTTCTGACTGCCTCTGCCTCAATTTTATCCCACAACTTAGACATTCACATTACTCACACTCTCATTACACATACATATAGGATCTTGGGGGTGGGCACGATACACGGAATCCAAATTACCATCAGGGTGTACACCCCACCCCTGGTGTCGTTGCCCACCTCTCAATTTTAAATACACGTAGACATTGAGGGCTATCAGGAGAGACCATGCGCTTACCTGCTGCTCTCTGGCAGGTAGCTCCATGCCCTCCTGGGTTTTAAATGCACCTTAGAACACACATGCATCAACACTACAATGAGCGGGTGGAGGGAGGTTTGGAGTCTTCTCTCACCCCCATTCTCTGCGGCCTGCTGGAGCGGGGGGCTAGGAGGAGGAGTTGGCCGTCCGACTGCGGTCTGGAGTGTGGGGCCTCCCTGCTGCTGCGGAGTCGGGGCGGTCTGCCTCCCCCCACCGCAGGGAAAAGGGTAACACCACCTGGGTCTGGGTGCAGTTCCCCCTTCCAGGGGCAAGGGTACCTAGACCCGGTTCGTAGAGTACGCTTGGGGAGTGTGATCGTGTGTACAGCGTCTCTTTATGTCTGTCTCCACGTTGGTTGAGTGTGGAGTAAGTGCATATGAGAGCATGAGGGTGGGAATGGATGTTTGTATCTGTGTGTGCCTGTATGTCTGTGTCTATATGTCAGGTTGGGTGTCAGACGCCACCTCTCTGGGGACATCTCAGGCCCTCCAAGGTTTGGAGGCCTATCTCCCCCCACCACCACTTCCCCTGCCAGTGGTGGACTCCCTCAGACATCAGTGCGTTGGTGGTTCTTTGTGTCCGGGGATGGGCGTCCAGGTACACACCGGCTCACTCCTTGGCGGCCGCTTATCGGGGCCTGGAGCCTGGGGCTCGCTCAGGCCACTTCAGGGGTGGGGTGCCCCTGGCCTCTCGGCCTGGGGCTCGGTCACTCAGGCACGGCTGGCTGCCGGCGGAGCTCACGGGCGCGTCACTGCAACTCCCCCTGGCTTCTGCTCTGCGGCTGCTGAGTGAGCCCTCATCTGGGACTCTCCTCAGCTCTTTCTGGGACAGTGGCGCGGCTGCCCCTCTGTTAGTCTTCCTTGGTCTCTTGTGTTCTGGGGGCCTCTGGATATCTGGAGTTTTGATCTCCTCCATACCTGCTTCATGCCCTGGAGGACGGGGCTGTGGCCCCCCCACACCCTCTAGCAGATCATTACATGAAGGAACCTTTTTAAAAAAAAAAACAAGCACGTCCATGCTCACAGGTGAACACACGGGTGATCACACCCACAGACTACACCCTTTTTGGCTCCTACCTCAAAGCACACTGTGTTCTGTTGATCTTATGTCCTGCACAATAATGTTTAATATTTAGTATTTACTGTCATATTCCCATATATCATTGTGATGTTGTTTATTCTATTACTCTTGTTCTCTTCTGCTTGTTTTCTTTTTTCTTTCTCAGCAGGTGATCCAGGTGATCGATATATGCATTTTTTTTTCTTTTTCTTTTTTTTTCTCCCCGTTCTGTTGGTTTTTGTTTTTTGCCCTTCTCCCCCGTCCCTCTTCT
This sequence comes from Astatotilapia calliptera, assembly GCF_964374335.1. Classification (NCBI taxonomy): domain Eukaryota; kingdom Metazoa; phylum Chordata; class Actinopteri; order Cichliformes; family Cichlidae; genus Astatotilapia; species Astatotilapia calliptera. The sequence continues at coordinate 35,605,158 of NC_137443.1, read as the reverse complement.
CAGCTGTTTCTCTTTCCCTCTTTCTTTCTCCCCTTCTTTCCCCCAGTCAAGTCTGTCCCGTATTCAGTAAGTGAAAATAAAATAAACACTAAAAGGTGAATCAAATGGACCATTACGACAAGGCTGGGATGGTCAATTTGGTAAAGTAAATCCGTTGGGCATCTTTCTTTGCCTTTAGACAACAATTCTGATGGCAAAAGAGCCAAACGGGACAGGCAAAAAAAAAAAAAAAAAAGAGAAAATACAACACAAAAAACACACAAAAAGAAAAAAGCTGTATTAAGGAGAATCGAAACTTAAACTTCTACAAGACTTTTTATTGGGAAAAAAATAAGCAAGAGTTTGCAGATACTATTGCATGAATTTTGCTATGCCTGGGTTTCAAACAACAACAACACAACAACAATTATCACTGGGGAAAAATCTGTCAATTCTTGCTATTAACCAAAAACTACATTTGGTTATTGCCATGCAGTTGAAATTATTTCCTATTTGAGACTGGAGGAGCCATAGGTCAGGACCTCAAAATAAGAAAGCAAAATGCAGGCGCAACAAATGATACTAGCACAAATCTTAGAGCTCACTTTTAAAAGATCTACCTTATTCACAAGTACCTCCAAGTATTTATGCCAAATGCCCTCGCTATCACACACCAGAGGGTTTATGTCTCTTTCCAGGATCAAATTCAACTTAAATTTATTATTTTTATCACAAAAATTGAGGGTTCTGATCTTTTTTGAGAGCTTCTAAAGTGAGCCATGACAGAGTAAATTTGAGATCCAGTGCTATAGAGAGTTAGCAAGTTAGAAATATATCGAGGTAGTGTAATGTTCTTATACTCCACAGATGTTTTAGTAGAGGTTATAGCTCAGTGTGGATGGGTGATTGGACAATGGTTCATAATTGACTCTGGCCTTGACAGACAGTCAAAGCAGGATAACCAGAAGGTCTATCAAAGCAAAAAAACAACAACAAAAAAAAAACAGGAAAGTCGAGAGAAAAGAAAAATAAATCTTTCACAACTGTTGCTCCACAAATTGGATCAGATTTAAACATACCACTTCTTTCTTACTGTCTGTTGTTTCATGTTCCTTCTGGGCTGAAGAATTGTTAAATATTTTTATTCTAGTTACCATCAAAATATTTACCATTAGCTGACAATAATGAGCAGTAGAGGAACTTTATAGAACGTTTGCTTTTGTTAAAGCAGCAGTACCACACCATGAAAATACCAAACCACCCATGATTTTGTATTATTGGCAAATTGTAATTAAAGTATCACATGGAAAAGTAATTATTCTGCTGTAAGATGTTCCCTTTCAGTGTTACATGGATCAGTGTTTAAGGTTTAGCATATTTTTAAATGATTAAATTCTGATTATTCCACAGAACTGTATTAAGATTTTAGTCACAGACTGATGTTTTATTTATCTTACCACACATGTCTCTGTGTGTCTTAACTTAATGGACATAACTGATCTCTAAGCAGTGGAAGTTCAATCAAGCACACTGGCCTTCTGTTGGTCTCCAGATCGACGACAGTTTGTCCACAAGAACACTGCTGAAGATGTAAGCACAGAATTTACTTTAATTTTTCATTTCATTAATTACTGTCTATTTTAAATTTCAAAGGGCAAGCACTGCTGCCTTACTTGCCCTGAAAGAAAACAATTCAGCTAAATCCATCTAAAGTTTAATAGCATTAACCAGATCTGACTGACTAATCACACAGAGGGATGTACGACCAAAGAGCCCAGAGATTATTAGATTGAGCAATGGGGCATTTGATGCTTTTAGCAAACAGAAGAATTCTTTATTTCAAGGTCTGTCAAAGTTAACACAGTACTACTTGACATGCTTACAGTAATAGCATTAGCATAGTAGTGTTTCAAAGACATAATCTTCGTCATCCTTACTTGTTACTATGCCAATATCATGAAATATCCCACATTTTGTGTTTGGACATATGTCCATCTGGCCTCTGACCAATTAACTGGAATCAATAACACAGCCTTGCTTCTAGCGAGGCTTGACAAACACATCTCTATCAAGAAATAGTAAACTAGGAAATGGTTGGCTGATGTGATAATTGTAATTACTGTCTTAGACTTTATTGCATTATTGGCTTCATTACTGCAGCTGAGTGCTGTATCTATGACTCTGTCCTTTAACCTGTGCACAACCCCCATGCATTAACACAGCATTTTCTTTATTTGGGATTGAGTAACAGCGTAACAGCAGTCGTCTTCACAAATTACTCCCACATTTTCATTCATTTCCCACACGATGCCTCCAATTGTATGATTCAGAGATCTGGCAGTGGTTTCAGTGGTTTATGTCAATTTGAGCACACAGGCATCAAACGCTGTGAACAGATTTGCTAATTTGTGGTCTGGATGCTGTTGGCCTTTGTTTACATACAGCCATAAGCAAAAAGCTGTGACAGCACAATAGCTCACAAACCATCCTGTCACTGGTGGATTCAAAGAGGCTGCCCCAAATAAAAAATTAAAATAATAAGGAGGTTAATAAGGAGACAGAAAGATACCCCTAATGGATATTTTACAGGGGTGGATAAGGGATATTGAAACAGCACAGAAAGGGAATAAGTTATGCCTCCTATGTTTATTTTTTTTTTTGAGATTTTGCTCTAGCATGCCCTGATTGCCACACCAGAGCCAAAAAAGTAATACCTTATTATTTCACCAGTTCTCTTCTGGATACAGCGGTGGATGTACTACTTTTAACAATAGAATCCATGGTAACAGCGTGATAATGATGCACTGTTACTTTTCCCCACATTCACATTGTTTGTGATGCTGTTATAGACTTCTTTCAGGCTGGGAAAGTGTGAGGAATGATGAGGCACTTATCAGTCACTCAAGAATTACAAGCAAGCTGGGCTAATATGCTATCTGGGTATTTTTTTAAGAAGATTTTCCAAAAAGTGATTGGTAATCACGTGGTGATTCTCAGGCTTCTATAATTGCTGTAAAGCACTGTAAAGCCAGTTTTTGTTGGTGAAGACTATTTCATCATCTGGACGTCTCTGCGAGTCTCTGTCTCGTCATAAAAAGTCTCCAAGGCTTTTGTCAAATGTCAACCAGTCATGTGGAGTCTCAGTCCACTAGAGAAGGATCTAGTAACACCTGGAAATGTCCCATGATGTCTGTAGTGCTGATATAAACTGGAATCTGCCTCAGTGCAGGTAGGCATCAAGGACTTCTTCACACTTAGTGAATCCATTTCCCTGTCTGTCCCTGTCATTTTCACTTGGATTCATTTTTTCAGGAACAGCTGAAACCAGACACACACAGGACAAACACAAGGTTGGAGTAATGGATTTTTTTGTAAGGCGTGGCTTTTTGGAGGAGGTCTTGTGCTCATTTATCAGCAATCATTTTGAAAATATCCCAATACCTTCAATACATTAAAGCTAATCAGTTTCATCTGTTAAGAAAGCAATCCAAAACTAAAGCTCACCGATCTATTCTTATAGAAACTGCACACATTGTTTCTAAGGACATGCTGTTAATATATATATAAAAAATACTAACAAATGCCATTCTTCCGAGTGTGTGTGACTAGCTGCCAGTCTCTGTTGACTGATCTCATTCATTAAGCATCTCTCTGAGACATGCAGCGATGGATTGCGGCGGCTGCTGCCAGGCTAATCACAGGCACAAAGGGAGGAGGTTAGTGAATTTGAATACTGGAAAATGCTTTCTTTTCCAAAATTTTACTTCCCAAGATGCCTGAATGATGTTCGCCATCTATCACTGTATCATGAGAGAAACCATTTCTCTTTGTTTTGGGGTTTTTATTTTTTCTTATTTTGGCTGTGATTAATAAATAAATAATCCTGTGGCAACATGGGTTTGCTACACAATGTAGCAGTATGGAAGGTATTTCATGTTTCATGCAGCAGCTGAATTAGATCTCCTTTTAATGCACAGTTTGACTATTCATAAACTACAAAATGTTGCTACATTAGAAAGACATCTCATAAATGAGGTTTTGTGTTCCATTTCAAAATAAATAATAAAAATATGAAATGAATCCTAACCCTAGAGGAGGCAGCAGTAACCTGGTTCATGTTAATGGGTGATAAATAACCATAACTACAATGCTAACCCTAGGAAGAATAGCAGACGATTTTTGGAATAGAGTTAAATTTAGAGTTGAAATGCTATGATGCTATTTACATTCTACTATAAATTTACAGTAGAATGATACATCATCAGACCTTCAATAAATAAAAGTATGGAAAAAAGTTAGATTTTCAAACTTTTTTTCATGAGAAGTATGCATCATTTTGTAGACCCTGATATAGGAAGCAGGTATGTTCTTATTTACTGACTCTAATATGCCTTACTGTAAATTTAAAATCATGTTTTGTGTACAATATAAGCTTTAGAGTAAAGCACTGTAAGCTTTCACTAACCTTCCCGTCTGTCATTACAGTCATAAAAGAAAAAAAATCACAGAATTGTACTGTAACTTGCTGTTCGTCTCAGCATTTACAGTATTTATATGTACTCACAAAGAACTGTACATTGCTGTACAAAATATTGTATTTTTACAGCAATTTGTTCCACTCTCTGTGTTTACAGTGCTTCAGCCCTTAGAGGGCAAACAGGTGCTCATAAATGTTACATTCCCCAAATCCTAAAACATCCAGCAACCCATCAGACTCCTTTCCTTTAGCAATCTGACCTTATAGTCTGGTGCCAGATCTGCAGAGGATTGCAGTTTCCCTTCTCCATTCCACTGGCCTCTGTGGTGCCAGGCAGGATCAATCAAGGCCTGCTGAGACATTTGAGGGGAAGTGAAGTTGTGTTTGACCCTGTAGGTTTGCTGCCAGACAATGATAGAAAGTAGAGTGGACAGGTTCAGCCTGCCTCCACTCTCCAGACGACCAACCTGAACTGGACTGGACAGCAAGGGGAATAGAGATGAGCAGTGGGATGATGACTGTGTGTGTGTGTGTGTGTGTGTGTGTGTGTGTGTGTGTGTGTGTGTGTGTGTGCGCACGCGTGTTTGATGGAGAGAGCATGAGTGTGTATGTACATCTGTCCATTTGTGCACTTTCTCATGGGACTCTGCAGTTGTATTTGCACATGCTCAAATTTTGGTGTTGCCGTGTGCGTGTGTGAGGTTACGAACTTGTGATGCAGTCAAGGCTGTAGCTTGGAGATAGAGTCTCTTCTTATGTGACTGTGTGCGTGTGTGTGCGTTTGTGTGCGTGAGGCTGTTGGAGGGGTTGTGAATGCCTGTCAGTGTGCTGTGTATTTTTAAGTTTGAAAATCCATGGCACATCCGAGGAGTGAACTGGGTGACAGGAAAGAAGGGAAAAGATTTATTTTAGGGTTAAAAACTGAATTTAACCCATCTGCAGAAATGCACCTCAGCTGAGTTTTTCTTATTGTCAGTCTATGATGCCTGACTACTTTGTCATTAAAAATGGATCACTGATAGACTATGAAATCAGCCTGATTTAAAAAAAAAAAATCAGATACTTTCAAATCCTGTAATACCTTCAAATGAGCCCAACATCTATATTTCATTTGTGCATCATTATTTTTACACATAAAAAAACGTCACTGATAAAAGCCCAGAGTACATGTTTGTGAATGGGAGAGAGACTTTTTTTGGCCCGAAGCTCAATGTTCCAGAACCTGTGGGATAAAATGATGGTTAAAAATAAAACTACATAATAAGCTGGCGTTTTCTGTAAATCTGAACCTCAGTAAATATAAACAGGATAGAGGAAAGAGAAAATAGGAGTCTAGCCATTAAGGTTACTGTTTCAGCTTAAACCTGGAAACAGCAGATCATCGATTAGGAGAGTCACGCTGTCACTGACATTGTACTTCACTCAGTTATACAGCATAGACAATATTACATCCTGACATCCATCACTGTTGCTTTCAGAAAAATGCCAACAGCATCAGTGTTTTCTCAATTTTTCCATGGTGGTCAGATGGTTGTCAGGTCAGCCTGCCAGTTCGCATGCCAATCAGATGGATGACACATTGTCCTATGCTTTTTGGGTGGGCCTCACTTGGTGCAGTATGCTGGATTTTTGTGCTGTTGTCACACCAACGTTAGAGCTAAGTATCTCCTGGTTTGCTGCTTGTGGCTTTTCTTTACTGTGTAAAACTGATTACCTGATATCAGACTAAATAGTCAGTTTGTTCATTTCTAACTAACTTAATTTAATTTCCAACAAACCACTCACAAGAGTCAAAAATAACCAACCAATATGTTTGCATCCCATTTGTTCTTGTCTCCTCCATCTCCAGATTATATGCATAGTTTCCTGCTGAAAGCTAACAGTCCCAGTCTAAAGACCCACAAAGTCTATATTAGGACAGTTGGAGGGGTGGCAGTTACATTTAACATAGGTTTGTTAGTCAGGAGAGGCTGGTTCATGTCCATTTGAGGAGCTTTTTAGTTTTTTGTTTTACTCTTTAGCTTTTAGCTTCTTTCACTTTGATTTGTTGAGTTAGGGCATTTAAAACTTGATCAGCTTTAGGCACTGAAAAACACTGGGTTTGTGTCAGAGTTTAGGAATGAAAACAAGCATTTTACTATGATTTTAAGAGGTTGATCAAAGTGAAAATTCCTTATGATGAGAAACATTATATCTCTGTTACCCCAGAAAGTAGACAAGGCGAGCTATAAATACAAATTTGTCAAAGCAGCTGTGACCAGACATTAGCGCACAAGGTCTACAGACCATTTGGTCAGGACCCATTATTGTCACATTTAAAAGTACCAGGTACTCTCATGTTATTTTGTCTTTAATATGCAGGGTCAGTGCTGTGAAGGAGCATACTGTCACCCAAACCACTGTTATGTCATTGGACTGAAGGTTCATTCATGTCATGGCTAGTTTTCACTTAGCTTCATTGCTATTGTTTGGGGTTTTTTTGTGAGAAATATGATTCACTGGTGCTTGAATCTGATTTTGTGCTGCTGGCTGCTCATTTTGCTTTCATGCAGTTGAATTGCTCTGTATTCATTATCCTGAAAGCTGAGTTCATGCACTTTGAGTTGCTTTCTCGTGGTGCTGTCTGGAATGCACTTGGGTTGCTGCTAACACCCAAAAAGGGATAATTGTAAAACTTCTGTCTGGGCTAAACTTTTCCCCTTGTGGTTTGAAGCTGGTTTATGGGGTTTCTTATTAGTGCATTACTAAGCTAATCAGCAGAGTATACTGTACTCAGACGTGGTTTCTGGTTGTTTTCACAATGGAACACATAATTGAAGAAGAGAGAAGGCTTTATTTTGAATGGATTTCTTCTGGGTGTTGTTTCTCAAAGCCTGTGTATATACTACTTTTACCTTCATTATGTGGAGACGCTTCACGACTAAGTGAAAGACTGACAATCAAGGACAACTTAGCGTATTCAGTCTTGTTCCTGGCCCTCCTTTTTAGGCTTTTTCCAGATGCAAGTCAGCCAGTATCATTCACACTGTTGTTTCCAGTAGTTCGACCCTTGGCCCTCCTTCCCAGTGGCATTGTGCATGCTGTGAAACACAGCAAGCTGACCAATGTATATTCTGTCCTGTCTCACAGTCATTCTCACACAGTGACAGTGATGTGATCGGACAAAAAAAGAAAAAAAATAATGTAGCCTGAAGACCCATGTATGCATAATGCACAGCATAATGATGATTCACTCGTTAGCATCATGTGACTATATTGTCATGTTTGCTTTCTGGCCTGTGGTTACACTGGAAAGGCCCTGTGATAGACTGGTGAGCTGTTCAGGGTGCGCTCTGTCAGGGCAAATGCCCGGTAGACAGTTGGTTCTGGGTTAAAATCTCCTTTCTGCACTCCTTTCTCCTTTCTGACTTTCTGCATGAGCTCCCCTTAGTTGCAAAAAGAAACAAGAAAATGGATACCAACCTTCTTTTTTGCCTTCTAAGTTACCAACTCCCTGCTACAGTCATGCGTGTTAATTACTGAATGTATCCAATCCACTTTCAAGTGTAAGGATAGATAAAAATACAGAAATGAATGGGTGCTTTTTGACCTTTTTATTATATCAAAAAGACCTTCTACCATCAAGTGTACACTGGCAGGTACCACTCAATTGACAAGCTGTGATAACCCCCAAAAAGAATAATTACTTCATATTTTTAGAGTGTAGTATAGTCCTGATAGATTTATGAGCGAAGTTACTAATTTTCAGTCATATTTAATAAAATGGGATGCTCACAGAGTAAACGTCACACAGTGTTGTCTTTTCATTGCTCTGGTTCAAGCCAATGCTAAAGACATCTATTGTTAAAAAAACATGATAGAATAGGATTACAGGACAAAAAGCAAAGCAGCAGCTTCCTAAGAGGGCCTGATTACCACCATAGGTGGACCAGCAAGGAGACCCCAGCTCACAACTCCACCTGAGCCTTCAGAAAGAGAGAGGAAAAAGAAAAGAAACATCCCAAGCTTGCCAGAATACCAATGGGTGACCTCACAAAGGCTTCGCCCATTTTTAGCATACAGTCTACTGGGATGCAAAATGTAGAAGCAAGCTAGGACAGTTTTTGGCTCATGTGCCAGGAGAGCAATTTTCAATCAAGTGAGTGGCCCCTATCTTTGAGTTCAGTGTATAGTTCCTATAATAAATCCATGGTTAAAATGCTAATAGGGCTATTTGTAACAAAGCTAAAAGGGTGCATTTACTCTCCCGGCTGAGTCCTTGTCGTTGCTTCTATTTGTTGATACACTATCTCCCTCAAACACCGGAGCCCGAGTGTCTCTGACTATGCTTTTTTTTTCTTCTGTCTTGGTGTAGACTTCTTTAGATCTCCATGTATATATGAAATCAACTTGCTTCTCTCAAACACAAGTGCAAATGGCAAAGCAAATGCTGCTTTTCTTCTAAAAGGGGGAAATGAAAGCCACTGCTCAGGCAGGTGGAAGTTGCCATCTAGAACAAAGAGAGCATTGATTTCGAGTCATTGCTCCTGTACACAGGCCGATTTGCTGTAGAAGCACGAAGGTTGGGTGGAAGGGGAGTGTCTCCATGGGATTACATTGTTATAAAAGCAGAAATTGGCCATGTATTATAGAATTTGTGCAATTCATCTACAGCCAGCTACCTTTTACAATCTAAGCAGTGCGCACTGTGACCCAATAATAAGGTAAATTCTACATGCAGGTGTGGCATTGTTGTGGCGCAACTGATGAAATGAATTACTCAATGAATGCAACCTTTAAAGTGCAATTGAGTATTTCTGATCTCTGATCTCTACCTTCTAAGACCCTGAAAATCCAAAAATAAGTGCTCTTTTCCTCCTACTCCACAGCTATGACACGACCTGTTAAAGTTTATAGTCAAAGAGCCCATAAAAGCAGCTGCACCTGAGACGTAAGCCCAGTCTGCCGGAGGGCTCCCATGTAGTCAAGTTTATAGGAGACAGGCCGTAAAAAGCCACCATCTAAAAATGAGATACCCAGCACTTTAAAAATATTGACACCTACTCCTTAGAAAATGATCGCCAACATGAAAGCAAAGCTCAGGCTGTTCACCATCTACACGCACGTGTGTCTGACAGATTACAAGCGGTGGCTCCAGCCAACACTGCAGTGCAAATTAGCATTAATAACACTATTTGATTCCAAATAAAAAGAGCAAACAAATGCGAACAAGCACACCTGGCTGCACAAATTCAGTCAACAGATGGGTACACGACAGGCCAGTAATTGTGCAGCAAAAAAAATGCTAATGAGCATTCACGGCAGGGCGCAATCACATAAAAACAGGGGGGATTGACTCATATGCTTGGCCAGCATGGTGTCGGAGGTGACGGCGGTGCCAGGAACGGGGTGGCAGAGAGCGGGACTTGTCGCTGTTTGAGTCTTGGTGTTCCAGCTGCTGGTTGGACCTGCTGTTCTTCTCTGCCATCACTACAACTCCTGGCTAGCATGTGCAGATATTGAACATTTTTACTTTGTAGCCTGTACCTGTGGAGGGCCAGTTGTAAAACCAAATGCCACAACATGGTGTTAATCCTAGACCTGCAGTCTGGTGAAAAAAATAAATAATCTGTCCAGAATGTTATTTTTGATAGGCAGAAGACAGTGTAGTGTAGCAGAAGTAAAAGAAGAAGAAAAAAGCAGTCAGAAGTATAGAACGGTGCAATTTCAGGTAAATAAAGTTAGCACAATATCCACTGTTTCATCGGTTTTTATTGTTTTAGGCATGGTGGTGGTGAGGTATAGAGATCCAACAGCAGAGTGAAATAGCCAGGGCAGAAGGAGCAGTGGTAAGCAAACATTAAGGTGCTTTTTTTTTTTTAGGCAACAGCCTCAGGAGGTATACGTCTCCAAGAGCCAGAAGTGAAATATGCACTCAGCATGCTGTCCTCTGGACCTTCAGCAAAAACACCTACCAAATGGCATATTTATCAGCTTTCATCCACCCTGACATTCTTTTAGTCACAGCGCTTTTATTTCTTAGGTCCCTCACAGTGGTCACCTCTCAATTGGAGCCCTTTTTGGGTTACATTAATAAATGGGATTCAGACTTTAGCCAGTACCATTTTTTCTTTGTCTGCTTTTTTTTTTTGTTCTTCTGAAATGTTTCTGGCTTTGACCTTTTTAAGTACTTGGAAATACTAATCAAATGGTAATTAAAGTGTTTGTCCATGTTTGTGCGTGTGCACTGTGTGTCAAAAGCTTCTAAAGGCTCCCACTGAATTTTCTTCCATTTTCATTTTTATTAAACAAATAAGAATCCATTATAATTTTATATATAACTGATTTTTAGATATAGCCTCATATTTCAAGAAAATTTCTGATAATGATATTTCTGGTGAAAAACCTGAACATTTTATTGATGCTTGCTGGCAGCAGCATTTATAGCTGTAAGTAAATGGGAATTTTCCATCCTTCTGTTTGTCCAGGGAGCTTCTGTCATTTACCTAAATTACACCCACCGTTTGCTTTTCCACTTACATGAAGTGCAGTTAACAAGTGCCCCAGCAATGCATGGTTGAGCCATTTGTTTAAATTTGGGTCGTGCATCACTAGCTGCTAGCATCTTCTCCTTCGTAGCCCAGTAGTTCTTGACCGTGTGTTTTTGCCTCAAGTGGTGAAACAAGCTTGTTATTTCCATCTTACGCACAATACTATTTTCTTGCATATTTGGGAAAGTATTGTGTTTTTCTTAGAGGTTTTTAAGGTATCTCCCTTTTTGGGGATAGAGTTCTTGTTTTCAGTCATTCCACGCTTGTCCTGTTGTAGCACCCACTGGGAACCATAACTGAATGGTGTTACTAGAGCAGTGACAGTGTGATATGATATTATCACATCTTGCAAAAATTTATACCAGTGTTATCGTAGATGTCACAATGTGTCACAGTCTTAATTATCATTTATCTACAGCTGAGCAATGGTAGCTTTTTTTCACGGACATTCCTCGAGCTTTGGTCTCCACACTTGAGTAGACATGAAATTCTCGGCTCTATCTCTATTAAAGCCCATATCCATCCATCCATTCATTTTCATGGGCGACTGGTATCTGTCACATGGCTGAGATCATACAATACTGTTCATATCAAGTTTTGTGGATATAAATTAATTAGTTATTATGGTGAAATTAAAGTGATGATATGCTTTAGCCCAGCGGTCCCCAACCCCCGGGCCTCGGACCGGTACCGGTCCATGAGTCGTTTGGTACCGGGCCGCAAGAGTTGAGGCTCAGGTGTGAAATGTATGGTTTTCAGGGTTTTTATCGGTTTTCAGCGTTATTTTGTTATCGTTTTTATCGTTTTTATCGTTAACTCGGTTTTCCTGGGTCTTTTCACATGTGTTATGAATAAATCTTCTTTTTTTCGGTACCGGTACTAGTTTTATTTTGTTGTATTTATCCGCGACACCTTAAAGGCCGGTCCATGAAAATAATGTCGGGCATAAACCGGTCCATGGCGCAAAAAAGGTTGGGGACCGCTGCTTTCGCGAGCTGGTAGGTGGTTGCTAGACAACAGAATGACATCATAATATCTGATGTAGATAAGAACCTTCAGGGACCTAAGATTTACCTGTGTGCTAGGTCTGGGTGCTCAACTGATTGTGTAGAAGGAATTCAGAGGCAAACAGAGGTTTCTTTTGTAACTGTAAGAGTTGATGAGCTAACTAGCTTATTTTTTCTTTAATTCTTTTTTTCACATTCTGTTGGAAACTTTGGCTCATATTTGCAGATATTAAATGCTTATTGCTTTTTGTGCAGAAAGCACTTTAAGCCTTTAAAGTATACTGTATAGGTTTCCTTTCCATATGGGTTACATCTGAGTACAGGCAATATCTCCATGCACAAGTTACATAACAAGTCTTAAAAAGACAAAGATCCGAACAATTCAGTTTTTATTACTGCCAAGCTTTTGTGAGCAAGTTGAAAAGAAAACCCATGACATTTCCCCTTGTTCAAAATGCCATCATGCATCACTCATTAAGCTCAGAGTTAATTTATCCACCATTAACTGTAAAAATTTAGTGTGTTATTTTCTTTCTGCATATCCTGCAGTTTGACCATATTTGACCATATCCCTCACAAACCCACAAACTATGACCAGGCTTTAGAGCTAGCCCTCTTAGATGACTTTAAAATGTTGTGCCTTCCATCATATTTCAATACACTACAATCAATAGCGGCACAGTAAGGTACAGGAGCTGCTTGGTTATGAAAAACCATGAAACTCAGAGAACACAGCTCTTGTGCTGATGAGGAGATTTGGAATTCTGCTGTTAGTGAGTCAACTTGCTGTGGTTCCTAAATGTTTCCAATTTGCAGTAATACCACTTCCAGTTGATCATGAAAAATCTCTTAACTTGGCAATAGGAATTGGCAATAACTTGCTTGTTAAACCATTCTTTGAACAAGTCCAGAGTTTGGGTTAGTACAAACCTAGTTTTCTGCCTCCAGAGGTCTACGAAATCACTACTCTTTGAAGCAAAGGAAGCCAATTCCTCAAAACTGGAGAATGAATCTTTGTCCTGAAGAACTGTACTGCAATGCAGCCCTGAACAGACTTCGCTGTGATACTGCCTGTCCAGACAACAGACTTTTAAAATCTTATGAATCAGTTAGGGAAATTCAAAGTTCTCTGCAGTTTGTCATGTACTAGGCCAGAAATACTACCCCCACATAGTAATTACACATACAGAGCAAAAGGCTGTTCTCCCACTGGCATGTCCCTGCCATACAGTAATCACCATCATACCTGAGACCTCATAAGCCTGAAACTGGAATATTAAATCTCAAGAGCACATCAATAGCTACTTTAACTATCTGCTCACTAGTGGTACTTGCTCCCGCCTACAATCCCTGGTCCTGTTGTGGACATCTAATACATATGGAAATTCGCTCATTTGCAGTATATCCAGAGTATCATCTATCCATTCCAATCCACAAGGACCTGATAGCTGCTGCAGTGCCGCCAATAACTCTGTTACAAAGCCAGGTGAAGCATTCATTTTGACAGTGTTGACTGACATAATTATGGCAATAGGTTATCCGAGAGGAAAGCCAAATTTCCTTTATTTGGCTCATGCGCTTGACTCCTTGCATATCTTACAGCACCAGTCAGGGCCTTACCCTTTCCTACATTTCAGCCCATGCGCATGGTATTTGTATGTTGACTGGAGTTCGCTCCTGTTTATTGATCGTAACGGCATGATTCCTTTGCTGGCTTAGTGAATCTGCATGTGGCATTCTCCAAGTTATTGAAACCCAGAAGACTGGATCATTCTTTTTCCAACTCTTGTACAGTAAATACACGCTTCGGCTCATTTGAATCAAAAAATAGGTGTCATCTATAGTGAAGAAATGCGCACCAAATATATCAGTTTCCCAAAAATCAGGTTTTTTTTGTAAGTTGCTGTACATCAGGATTTTTGATGAGGATGGTATCCTTTCAAAACTAGAAATGTCTATGATTTTAAAGCAATTTCACATAGGAACACAGCCCTGAGCTTCCTCCAAATTACCTGAGAGAGGTGCATTTAAGAACTTCCATGGCTGATGTAGCCAGATCAATATTAAAAGGCCTTGAAGCGCCATCGTACAGAGTTTGCAAGATATCCAACTGATTCAGTGTGAGAACAATATATCTAAGCACATGGAGGATTTATATCATGTGTCCTGCTTTCTGCACACTGTGTCTAGGTAGCACAAATGACTAAATGAAAGTGGAGTGATAATCTGCCTTGTATGCATTTGCAAATGCATACAGGGTTTTTTTGTTTGTCCCTGATTAGATCCTTCTTGCTTGTATGCATTTGCAAATGCATACATAGCAGATTATCACCTGCTGTGTGCTACATGCACTGAAAAAAAGAACATGATGGATTTATTTAATTCAATAGTGGACATTGGTTGCACACAGATGTTTTGCTTTGGCAGCAACTTAGACAATTGACTTAAATTAACACAAGTTATTCATATTCAATAAACCTGTGTGAGAGGTGGGGTAGACCCTGGACAGGTTGTCAGTCTACCACGGGGCTAACACAGAGAGGCACTCACATTCATACTTATGGGTAATTTAAGATAAGATAAGATAAGATAACCTTTATTAGTCCCACACGTGGGAAATTTGTTTTGTCACAGCAGGAAGTGGACAGTGCAAAAGTTATGAGGCAAAAATTAGAATACAATAAGAATAAATACAGTACACAACTGTACAGAATAGAATAAAATAAAATACTATATACAGTAGAATAAAATAAAATAAATATACAATAAGATAAAAATAGAATACAAATACAAATACTATATACAACTGAGTAAAAATACAACGATGGCAGAAAGGATTATTGCACTTAGTATTATTGCATATGTATGGATGTGTGTGCTTGATCAGTTAAAGTCTTTATTATGGAGTCTGACAGCAGTGGGGAGGAAAGACCTGCGAAATCTCTCCGTCCCACACCGTGGGTGCCGCAGTCTCCCACTGAAGGAGCTGCTCAGTGCTGTCACAGTCTGCTGCATGGGGTGGGAGATGTTGTAGAATCACCAATTAACCAAACCACGCTAACTTCATGTTTTTGGACTGTGGGAGGAAGCCAGAGAGCCCACGCAAACATGGGAAGAACATGCAAACTCCATGGAGAAAGTCCCCGACTAGATCCTTCTTGCTCTGAGGCAACAGTGCTAACCACTGCGCCACCAAGCTGTCAGTAACAACCACACAATTTCACTTTTTTGAGTGTGTAAGAAAGAATTTTACACAAAGCCCTAACCTTTGCGACAGTCACCCATCATTTCTTATTCCATTCTTAAATTGATGGGATTACTGTGCAATAGGCATTGCGTTATAGTAGGGTATATAGCACTGTGTATTTATATCTATATTTGATGCTTTATAAATAAAACTGAATTGAATTGGATAATGCTTTTTGTGATGGGGTGGAGGGTTTTTCTCTCTGTCCATATTTACCTATATTGCTCTATTTGACCCTTGTGTGTTGGACTTGTGTGCACACTATAAAAGGACTACAAAGGGAAATTTGCTTTATTTATGTATTTATTTAGTCTTGTTATTCTTGACAGATAAAGATGAAATCAAAACATTACTGACTCATGCCAAGAATCCAAAGTTTAACCTGCTGCAGCATTAGGAAACTATTATTTTGCATCTTGTTTCATAGGTATTTCAACTAAAATGGTATTTGTATAGCGCTTTAAAGTTAACAAAGTAGGTGAACAAGATCTGAGTCAGTAAATTAATTAATTCATAACACCATATGGTCATTTTAAGACCTTGCCTGCTGCCCTGAATGTCCAGCTGCTTCATTATGCCCCATTATTGACAACATTCCACTCAAACTAGTTAAGAAGTACATTAAGTCCTCTTCAAAAGCTCTGCGTAAGAGATGAGTGGTTTGGAACAAAAGCAACTGTAACACACATTACCAACCGTATTTACTTAGGATAGTACTCACACTTCTGCTGACATTTAGGAATCCTGCACAGGTGTCTTATAGAAAAAGGAAGTTAATAATCTCGCCACAAAAAAAGCGGGGTCTGTTTACAAGATGGTGGCATTATAAAAACGCTGATCACACGCACTTGTTCTCAGAGAATGTGAAGATTTGCTCCACTCAGCCTGAACGAGTTGTCTTCATGCAAATTACTGCATGTTTTTGTTTGTTTATGAGGTAAATTGATTGATTGGTTGATTACACTTTGGCTAATTGTTACGTTTACAGTTAACAGACATTAAAACAGATGATTACTGGCGGCTGCGAGAGCAGGACACTACATCGGCATGGAGTAAATGTCCCACAATGCAAACTGTTCAATTAGGAATTCAAATAGAAAAGTTTTTACTCTGCCAGACACAATATTTGTTTTTTGTGTTTTTAAATCAATACTTGGCTAATCTGAAATGATCTGGTTACCATGGTAACACATCTGATGAGTGCCAGTTCTCAAGTAATGAGCAGGTGCATGGTGCAGGATATGAGATCCAACCAAGGTTTTACAAGAGAACACCCAGACAGACCCAGACTTTTACTAAAGTAACAGGTGTATCTGTTTGTGTTAACATCAGAGTCACCACAGAGCAGATATCTACCTTTGCTGGCGCTAGCAGGCCGAAAGATAACTAAGCAGAAGAGAAAGTGTAAGTATGTGTAAGAAAGCGTAAGAGCTTTACCATAGTGTCACTGAGCTTTCAGCTGCTGCTGGAGCTGCTCGATCTACTCCTGTTGCTTTCTGGATGGGAACAGCGACTCAGCCTGTGCACAGTCTACGTGTGAAGCCTCAGTAATTTGAAAACTCCGCACACAACTCTGCAGCAGGATGATCTTGAATGTTCTTGTCGATTTTGTCAGTCACAGTAATCACTGTGGAAAGACAGTCTGAAGGAGGTCATCTGACGCTTGCTGCCATATCACCATCTAATGTAACATGGCTAGGCTGATCTATAATGACCCAGCATAAGCAATTAGTGAATTTACAATAGTCTACAATCTAAATGAGCCCTGTGTTATCTATATTTAAATTCATTCTTTAAATGCATTTAAATACTTTCTTTCGAGATGCCACTACAGGTATCTCAGATACAGATGGGGCAGATGTTGTCAACCTGCTGCTAGGTTTACAAAAATCTGTCATATCTAAAGAGCTGCAGCAAACTAAGCCAGCTTTCATTTTTAGCATGTTCTTGATTGTGTTTCACTTTTGTTTGACTGGATTGGATCTGTTGAAAAGCAGAAAAAGAATAGGTAGCTTGACCAGTTACTTGTATTGTCTTTCCTTTTACTTGGAAATTGCTTGAATGAGCTTTCAGTAAAGAGCGTAGCTCGCTTACTCTTCTCTTCCTCCCAAATATTCACATTTTGTCGCAATTTCATGAGAAACAAGGAAGGTGGCAGATAGCTGCACTGCTTCCCGAGGGGCAGATCAAATGTGTTCATCTGACCTTACTGCACATGGAGATTAGTTCCTATTGGATCACTTCCAAACATTTTGTCTCTCCAGAATATCTCGTTTTTATTCGTCACCGTAGGTGTCGATACATTTCATCATAGTTATTGTCATCACAGAAAAATAGGTAGTGTGATGAAAACAATGAAGAAAATGATTGGTCAATAAAATTAACACTGGTTGTGTTGATAGCTTTTGTTAATTGTGACATGTTTAAGGATGCACAAATGAAGCACAAGTGACACCTCACTAGATTGTGTGGTTGTGGAAGTGAAACCTCTGTGGATATGACATATTTGGCATGAATAACTGGAATGATACTGTGGCTTCTGTGGCTACTGCTACTCAGAAAATGTGTTTGTGCATTCAGAAGGAGTGGATAGTACGTCATGACCTCAGATGATGCGAGGAAAAGGCAAATCAGCTCAGCGGAGCTGGTTTCAGGTTGGATTGGCACTGTTATGGCAGGGTGATAATACAGCTGGATCTGAATCACTCACCCTGTTTGAGGATGCGGGTGCTCTCTGTGTTAATTAGGCCTCTCTCTGCTACTCCGCGTGCAAGCTGCATTCGGCAGCAAGGTCTGTATATCTGAAAACAACACTCTGTCTCCTCCTGTCATCCTCGTACGTCATTCTTTCAATCGCTCTTTTCTTCTCCACATTTCACCTGGTTGCTTTATTACATAAGTTCCTTACTACGGTTACTCAAATCTCATGGGATATTTCTGCATTTGTCTGAGGGAGTATGCAGAAATTTTAACTCGGCTAATTTGGGGAAAAAAATAGATAAAAACCTCAGCTCTCCATGTTTTGACTGAGTGTCTGTGACAACCAGATATCAAGCTAGCAGTTGTAAATGGCAAAATAAATTGGCACTTATGTAGCGCTTTTCTGCTCTAACTAAACACTCAAAGTGCTTACTGCAAGGCACATTCACCTATTCACACACATAAAACACTTCATTTTATCCCTCTGAGTGTTTGTGAAGTATGACGTATGCATTCATGCTCCAGTGAATGAGTCAGGAGCAATTTTGGGTTCAATATGTTATTCTGGGGCACTTCAGCTTTTGGGTTGAAGGAGCAGGGGACCAAACCTCCAACTTTCTGATTGGTAGATAACTCGCTTTTGAGTTTCTGCCAACTTAAACCAAAAAGGTTTGCTAAAATTGCTTAATGCACAGTATATTAAAAGTAAGTGGTAATGAGTAGCTACAATTAATACATAAATGTTTCAAAAGCAAGCTAATGCATATATTGTTTTATATGTTTGCATTGATAAGTGTAGCTAGTAAGTTAAGCCACAGGCTAGCTTAATAATTAGAGCTAAATGTGTTAAAGAAATGGCTGAAATAGCTAAAAACCATAGACAAGTCAATGAATGAACCGTTCTCTGACTTGTATCCCCATGTGATGTCTGTGTTGTGCGTGTATGGTCGGGGGCGGGTTCATTCCACTGCAGGGCAACCTGCCACTGCATGTGGCGAATAAAATTTGAACTTGAACTTGAATGTCAAGCGTACATTATGGTCCTTTCTTGGTGTGATTTAAAAATATTAAGTGTGTCTACACTCTGGAGTTTTGGTTGAAGCCATAATGTGGGTAATTTTTGCATATCTACTGTGGCAGGGGTCGGCAACCTGCGGCTCCGGAGCCGCATGCAGCACTTCCTTATAGTGCGGCTCCGCGTGGTTTGGGAAAATAAATTTGTTTTTTTAAGTATTTAGCTGAAGTGTATTTTATTTATGTTTATTTATGTTCTTTTTAACTTGTAGTTCTAAATTGGAAGAGTATTGTGATACTGAAATATAAAATTATATTCTATTATTTCTTCATTGCTCAAAATAAGCGTCACACTCACGGAAGCCAGTGTACCCGCCGAAACGCCGTGCCTTTATCAAGACTTTCAACCCCAGGTAGGCCAATTATGGATCTTCGGATCCACATTATGTCAGCAGCTATTCTCCACCGTGAACTATGTTAAAAACAAACACCGCTCACGCCTCACAGATGACAGCTTACAGTCTTGCTTAAAATTGAAGTGACTTCGTACAGCCCCGATTTGCAGACGCTGTGCGCAGAGGTTCAGGAGCAGAAGTCCCATTGTAAACATATCACGGCAGACCCGACGATGTTTCCATGAACATGCTTTTCAGCATCTACCACTTTTCACACACGGTTGCTGTACGCATACAACTGGCTGCAGCTTTTCAGCTCACAGCCCGACACACACCAACAACAGCATAGATGGCACAGACTAGTGATGTGTCGGTCGCGAACGAAATGGCTCTTAGAGCCGGATCTTTGACGCGAGCCGGCTTCTTATCGGAAGGTATAGAAAGGTATAGTAATCATCCACAACTATTTTCAGTTGCAGATGATAAAGGATTCAGAAAGCTTATTTATGCAGGCCCATATGACAGAGAATATGCACAGACGTTAAGGTGGTGAGGCCTGATTGCGGGTGCCACTCAGTTGCATCCGCCTCCGCTGCAGGCCACACCCCGCCACACACATTAACCAGGTAAAATACATATTTAGGCAGAATTTTGCAAATACCTATTTTTCATTTTTTTTTAGCAGCATAGTGCTTTTTTTCCCAATTATTTTGTTAAAAGCCAGGTCATGGCCCAAAGGGGGGCGGCTCACAGCAGTTTTTGTTTGCTACATGGATCATTTTAGTTCAGCTGGGCGTCTTTCCTTTTGTTATATTTCTTTAAGAGTTCAAAATGTGTTAATTACACAAACATAATGTAGTTTTCTCTGTAGCACTTCATGGATTTCATAAGCAACACACCTTAGTTGTTCACACAAAGCATAAAGGTAAAAAACAATATATACAGTGCTATCTTCATTTTAGATGTCAAAAAGTCTTTGCGGCTCCCAGTGTTTTCTTTTGCGTGGAAACCGGGTCCAAATGGCTCTTTTGGTGTTAAAGGTCGCTGACCCCTGGTCTAGGTCTTTTGGGCATATGTGTTATTAATTTTTATGGATAATGAATTTGAGAGGTAGTGATTTTGGGATTATCCTTTATACTTGTTACCAGATTTATTTATTATTTTATCTTGGTTACTTACTTATGCTAGGTTTAAATATAGCTTTATGTAGGTCTGTATAAGTTTTCAGTAATCCATACCATGGTTATCCTAATGCTACAGTACTGTTAGGAGAAACATCAACGAGACCCAAATTATTGCAACTGTGTGCGAAGATCTTGTGATGTTATTGCCTTTGAAATGGTTGCTTCAAAGGGGCGATCGTGGCTCAAGAGTTGGCAGTTCGTCTTGTAATTGGAAGGTTGCCGGTTTGAGCCCCGGCTCCTTGGGCAAGACACTTCACCCGTTTCCTACTGGTGGTGGTCAGAGGGCCCGGTGGCGCCAGTGTCCGGCAGCCTCGCCTCTGTCTGTGCACCCCAGGGCAGCTGTGGCTACAATGTGGCTTGCCATCACCAGTGTGTGAATGTGTAGATGACTGAATGTAGTGTAAAGCGCTTTGGGGTCCTTAGGGACTAGTAAAGTGCTATACAAATACAGGTCATTTAGCAAAGATGGGGATCAGGTCTGTCTGTGACCACTCACAGTCATTTGGCATCTTCAGACTTTGGTGTATCAAAACAGTGATAAGTACAGTGGTAATGAGGGGGATTCAGTCTGCTACCAGTTTGAGTCAAGTTGGCAATTGCACGCAATCTGCTTGCGATAGATCATAGATGAAAATCACATATCTGTTGCTGACACATACACAGAAATTCACACTTAATACTTATATTCAGAGTCAGGAAGAACCTTCAGAAACTTATCAAATAATAAAAGCTGGACAGTGGTTAACCTGCATAATGACACAGGCGTTCCACAACCTTCCTTTTATATAGGAATACAACCAGTTAAGTCAAGTCCCCTACTGCAAAGAGATAGGTTTCCACCAGGTGATCTGTGCAGTTTCCTTGCAATCAAAAGTTGTCACCAAAGCTACTTCCATCAGTCTTTTACAACCAAAAAAATAATTGCAGTCTTTGAGCAAACACTGATTTTTGCTAGTCTCAAGAGAGTTGCCATCCTGTTTTCAGCATAGTGTGAAGTTGAAGTTAAACTGATTTCTTTTCGGTAGTCCAGTTGCCTCCATTTCATGTGCTTAAAACTAGCTTTATTTAGCTGCCTAATTAAAACAAAGCTCAAAGAAAAGTTCATGAGGAAAACGTGAAAAAAGTAAAATGGTAAAAGCTTTGTTGAAAACTGTTCTTTTTGCTCTACTCTGTATTTTTCAACTCCAGTGGATTTTCTAGCAAAATGTTTCATGTCCCTTTCAGCTGAACTTTGCTTTTATTGAGACACCACCTCTCCACCTCTGCCAAGCATGAAAATGTTTTGAGATATTTTCCCATCTGGTGCTACCACTCTTTTATGTTCAATGTGAAAATGCCACAGATAAACTGTTGGGTAGAAATCCACCTTCAGGCATTTGAAATGCCATCACATTTTTGTAACAAGGTGTAGAACTGTAAGTGCTTTCAAATGTGTAAATGTTAATTGCTGAAACGCAGGAACAATATTAATAGGTTGTGTTGTGTAAAAGCCAATAAACAAACGAGGAAGACGTGAGGAGAAATTGTTATACCATGTTTTTTTTGCCACCATTCCTCAAAGGACTGCTGTAGCTGACAGATACTGAGTTAAAAGCTGCCTTGTGATTGAAGAATGGTGTAATATGTTGAAAATTTGTCACCAAAGTATTAGCCTCCAAACCTTTTATTTCGTACATGTCTTTGCACATATTGCACTTGTTATGAGCTACACTTCCAAAAACTTGTTAGCTCAAAAAAATTATCCCTCGAGTCTAGCACGTGATAAGACAGATATGGTTTTAAGATTTTAAGACAAAAAACAAGATAAATTTTCTTCAGCGCATTAATTTAAGTTTGATTTTGTGTTTTCTTTTGCGTGGAAACCGGGTCCAAATGGCTCTTTTGGTGTTAAAGGTTGCTGACCCCTTTACTGTGGAGATAAAACAGGGTTTTTAACCATTTCACACATAGTGGTAACTACAGTGGACAGCTATTCAAAGGCTGTTTCCTTGTATTTGTGTCAGTGTTGATGGTATACTTGCACATAAACCACTACATCGGACACTGATGTGTCACTCCATACCCTGCCACTCACTATTCGTTTAATGTTACTATAGATGTATGACGTGTTTCATTGTAGTTATTGTTATTTAACCTTTCATGCATGAATTGATGACTGAAGGATTTACATTTTAGGAGGAAATGTGAGCACCCATCACATGTCCTGTTGTTTTTTGGTTCCCATGACTTTTAATGTTTTCCTTGTTAGATTCCAGTTTGTGCTCACTGAGCCGACACTTTGGTTAGGATCTATCTCTGTGTTCTGGCAGTTAATACATATTCTGCCAATTCATGATCTCTGTTTACTGCAGAACAACGTTCTCATCTGCTCTGGCTTTTAGTTCTTTCCAGTATCTCAGATAGGTTTCTTTGCTTTGCATTAAAATTTGGTGTACTCTGATCGGTAACTGGAACACAGTATTGTGAGAATCGTCGGTGTGTTTGAGAGGAGCCAGTTAGTCTCGTCACCATTTGACATAGGAGACTCTTTTCTGGGTTCACATCTTGGGTTTGGAGTGCTTTGGGATGGAGGCTGTCTTGACACTGGAATTAATTTGATTAAAAATTTGAATTATGTCTTAAATCTTTATTACAAATGGGTATTTGCCTAATCTCACCACAGTCCTAAAAGCATGGAGGAGATTCCAAGAGACAGGCAGTTGCTCTAGGACAGTAACCCATCAGCAGGACCAGTATTTTCTACTTTGTGCAAGGAGGAACAGGATGAGCACTGCTAGAACCCTACAAAATGACCTCCAGCAGGCCACTGGTGTGAATATCTCTGACAAAACAATCATAAACAGACTTCATAAAGAGAGGGTGGCCTGAGGACCTGGCGTCCTCAAATGGGCCCTCAGGCATGAGGGCCATGAGATATGGATTAATAACCATTAATCCATTTCTCATGTAGGCAGTTCCTGGAGGATGAAGGAATTTACAGCACTGACTTGTCCCCACATTCGCCTGACCTAAATCCAATAGAAGACCTTCAAGGACAGATGTTTCAGTCCTTCCAAGACCGCCAGGTTGACCTT